>NC_139954.1:34733814-34861314 GCF_963454915.1 Gymnoscopelus microlampas | reverse complement strand
TGTATAAGTGCCGAGGAGGTAGACAGTGGTGTAAAGTAACTAAGTACATTTACTTAAGTACTGTACTTAGCCTAAGTACAATTTTGAGGTATTTGTACTTTACTTGAGTATTTCCACTTTCCAATACTTTTACTTCTACTCCACTACATCTCAGAGGCAAATATTGTACTTTTACTCCACTGCAATCATTTGAAAACTTGAGTTACTAGTTACTTTGTAGATATAAATTATTATATTATGAAACACACATTAACTACTTTAGCCCTATTTTATACCAAGGCTATTTGAAAATAGCTGATCTACAAGATCGCGACGCGTTGTGAGCTTGTAGATCTGCCATTTTCAAACATTTTAATACTTTCACTTTTGGTACTTTACGTACATTTTGATACCAATACTTTTGTACCTTTACTCAAGTACACTTGAATTCCGTTGAATTACTTGTAACAGAGTACTTCTACAATGCAGTATTGATACTTTTACTTAAGTAAAACATTTGAGTACTTTTTCCACCACTGGAGGTAGATGGCTGATGTGTTCAAGGTATTAGAGTCGTTTACTATTTATAACATTCCAACAAGCATGATTTCCTTGAATGAATCTGAAAGCGAATAGCCTTTTACCGTCTTATTTATATGACATTCAATGTAGTATTATTTGTAGTTTTTCATTTTTTTCATTTATTTTCCCTTCGTACTGTTATACCATGAAATGCGCAGACTAATATGACATAATATTGTATTGTGTTGCGTTCTGATGCCTCGTCACAGCTTCATTCGTTCATTTGTTTGCATTTTGCACGATTTTAAATCAGTTCATTGAGGTTAGATGGTTTACAATTTTTATTTGAGCTAAAAAAGCATTATTTTACACTTTGGCTATTCAAAAATAGCAGATCTACAAGCTCTACGAGCTTGTAGATCTGCTATTTTAGAAAAATCATGAAAATGTCAGCAAATCTTTGAATATATATTGTTTAAAGCGAACATTTTTTACTCTATTCTTTGCCTCTGGGGGTCCCTGGAACATAATATTTTGAGATGGGGGTCGGCGGCCAAATACATATCATTTTGGGGGTCCTTGGCATGAAAAGGTTTGAGCACCACTGACATAGAAACATAGGTTTTTTTCAGAAAACTGTTGGGATTTAGAAGACATTTGTAGAATCGTCTTCAGGTCTTAATGGGTTCATTTGTACAATCTCAGAGTTAAACTAACACGGAGGATTTGACAATGTACTCTTGTTCTGTGCGTCTTGCAGGGACACAAGCAGACAGACATTCCTCTCTTCTCTCTCAGCCCTGTCTGCCTGCCTCCTTAACCACTTAAGTCCTATATACTTCATCTCACAATGGATAGCGCAAATAGACAATCTACAGCTCACAAACATGCGTTGTGTTAGCATGTAGAACGGCTGTTTTCGCTAGAATGACATGCCCAAAATAGTGCACCGGGTTGAAAGGGTTTAATGCTGAAAAACCACGTGAAGTGAATAACGTTTCTCCACACAAAAACGTAATTGTGATGCTTTTTCACTTGTCGGCAGTGGTGTAAAGTAACTAAACTAACTAAAGCACATTTACTGAAGTACTGTACTTAAGTACAATTTTGGGGTATTTTTTACTTTACTTGAGTATTTCCAATTTTCATCTTCTACTCATCTCAGAGGCAAATATTGTACTTTTACTACTTTAGTTACTAGTTACTTTGCAGATATAAATTATTATATTATAAAACACACATTAAAACACTTTAATGTGTGCCTAGCCCTATTTTATACATAGGCTATTTGAAAATAGCCGATCCACAAGCTCACAACGCGACGCGTTGTGAGCTTGTAGATCTTCTATTTTCAAACATTTTAGTACTTTTACTTTTGGTACTTTAAGTATATTTTGATGCCAATACTTTTGTACTTTTACTCAAATAACATTTAAAACACAGGCCTTTTACTTGTAACAGAGCGCTGCCACATTGTGGGATTGATGCTTTTACTTAAGTAAAAAAAAAATGGCAGTACTTTTTCCACCACTGCTTGTCGGTGAGGCTAATGCAAGCAGTCACTACGGCAGTTCAAGTTTGGTTCAAACGTTCGAATGTAACTCTGTCCATTTGCAGTGTGTAAGTTACTGTACACGAGTCATGACCCCTGCATGCTGGTGGGTCTCAGGATTGCGCCTTTTGACAGGGTCTGTGGAGGGGGTCGTGTTTGAAACAACTCCTTGGTCAAGGACACTGTGTCTGGAAGCCGGCTTTGTTATGAGAGTTGTGGAGACTCCGTTATCAATCTGTCTCCATTAATTCCAATTCATTTTAGTGTGTGTGTGTGTGTGTGTGTGTGTGTGTGTGTGTGTGTGTGTGTGATAACTAGCAGCGTCTGCTTGTCTGTGCTCTCACAAGGCAGTGTGTTGTGTTTCCAGATAAACATGAAGTCTTGTAAGGGGGAGGGACTTCTTCTCTGTTCTCATGAGTGGAAATAGAAGGGACAATAATTAGTGCCCTACCTCTTGGCTCTGTGAAAGAGGATAATGGCTGTGGAATAATGTGTGTGATTCTTGTCACGCCCAGCTATAGAATGCGACTTGTACACTTTTTACACATAGTATAGAATTTAAAAAAAGACACTGTATCATATTTATTGAGTACTGTCATAGTGCTATATGCCTTCCTACGTTGCAGAGAGACCAAAAGGAGTAACTATGTAAACATTCTATGCAGGTGATGCATGCAATATGCAGATATTCTGTAGAATCCTGTACAGTGAGTGCATCTCCCTCTTGCTGGGTTTAACCCATTGAGACCTGAAGCCGATTCTACAAATGTCTTCTAAATCCCAACAGTTTTCTGAAAAAACGTATGTTTCTATATCAGTGGTGCTCAAACTTTTTCATGTCAAAATTATATGTATTTGGCCGCCGACCCACATCTCAAAATGTTTTGTTCCAGGGACCCCCAGAAGTAAAGAATATAGTTACATTTTCAAGATTTTTCAAAAATAGCAGATCTACAAGTTCATAGCGCGGCACTCGGTGCCGCGCTATGAGCTTGTATATCTGCTATTTTTGAATAGCCAAAGTGTAAAATAATGCTTTTTAGCTCAAATCAATAAGTGACACAGATGGCAGGTCTTAGTGGGGAAACATCCACATGCATTCACATCATGATCGATAAAGAAGTCTTGTTTGCATTCTGGACATTCTGGAGTTGTCAAACCTTCTGCAAAGTGAACATGTAACGTGATGAATTAGGCTTAAGGGTGCCTGATGGGACAAGAAGCAGCACCTGAACCCATATGACCTCGTCCACACGCACCACTTTGTCAGTTGTTAAGGAAACGGCATGAGAAGCAAGCAGCTGCAGTTCTGAAAAGAAGCAAGCTATCGTGTTGGACTTTTTTATTTATTTATACTGCTCGTTATGTCAGTTTGGTAGCTTCCCATAAAGGAAATGAAGACCAGAGCCTGACCGATGCCAGATTTTTGGGTCTGACGCCGATCCTGCTTTTGGAGGGTCCTAGACCACCAATTATGAATGCTTTTATTGATATTTTCTCGAAATTCAACAAATGTCATTTGCGAGCTTGTAGGTCACCTATTTTTTTAAATGTCGGAAGACCCTCCACTTTACAAAGTTTGGCATGCCCAAAAACAATGGCAGCAGTTTGAACGTTTAAAAAAATGGGGACACATCGGCTGAATGATTACTGATACCGATGTCATTCGAAAAGTCAAATTATGGCAGAAATATGGGCCAAACCGATGTTGTGGTCGAGCTCTGATGAAAACTATTTGCTTAAAGGGAGATTCCACCGCGCCTCATGCCGAAATCAGGCTGATCCAGTGCGTCTCAGGAGCGGACACATACTGTATAGCTAAATAGGCTCTATGCACAGCAGCCATATTATCACTTCCTTCCAATGTTGTTACCAATGATACTAATGAAGGCTCTGTTCCATTTAGTGTAGCACAGTGGTTTCCACGACCCCCATAACTCTGAGAGTGTACAAATAGAACCAAATGGACTTGGTTCCATTTGTACACTCTCAGAGTTACACACCCGTAAGGGGCCATTTGGAAGCCCATGAGGATCCATCCTGGACCCCAACTTTAGACCCCCTGGTGTAGCCAGTCGGCTCCTGTGAGCCAACATGCACAATATCAGCACCCTGACTCGACCAAGACATGACCAAGAATGGAACAGAGCCTTCATTAGTATCATTGGCAACACCTGTGAATGTCTTCACAATATGGCTGCTGTGCATAGAGCCTGTTAAGAAGGCGCTGGAGCAACACTGATGATTGGAGCCTTTTACTTTGATATAGAACAGGGTGCAAGGCAACAGAACGACGAACGTTTCAATGTCAGATCTTCATCTATTTGCTTGTTACATCACCTGACCATGACCATGTTTAGTGGAAAAGAACAGGGTCAAATGAGGATATGACGTGTGCTGGCCTGGTCCACATTGTGGACAATGCATTTCAGTTGTTGCTCGTACACAGAAAAACACTGTACAAATGGACCCTTAGGACCCTTAGGGGTCCATTTGGCAGTTATACACTCTGAGGAATAAAATTAACACTAAGGATTTGACTGTGTAAGTGCAGTAATGGGTTTTATGAATGGGTTTCTATTAGAACTCTTCTGGTCTATTGCCACGTTCTGTCCAGTAAATTAAATTAACGTAGAACCTTTTCTAAGATAAATGGCTATTATTGTCATCGTGGACATATCAGAAGGTTAGGTGTCCCTTGCAGCCGTTCTATCACTGAGCACCTCTTGTTGTTAATTTGACATTACTCTCTTATCCTCAATAATCACTTATGATATTCATAATTGACTCAAGTTTTAAAATGGCCATGCCATAAAAAGCCAGTACCCTCATTCTCACAAGGCCTCTTTGTCTAGTCTTTACAGTAAAACAGATGTGGATAATGAATTGTGGCAATTGTGGCTGTGGGAACAACTTGCTACAGAGCTATTTTGGACCCCCAATTCTCTCTGTGTCTCTCTCTCTCTCTCTCTCTCTCTCTCTCTCTCTGCATCTCTTCTCTGTTTTGAGCGCATCTTCCTTTATTTTTAAAACAATTTCTCCTTAACCCTGATCACCTTTACATTGAACATATTGCATAATTCATATCACTTTAAGTATGCAAATGTTATATCCTTTCCATAGTCTACAGTACTTACTCAGAAATAAGTTATAGTCAGTAGCTTTATTATATCTGCCCATAATTCAAGAAAGAATACGCTCTTCTTGAGGGTGCACAGAATCTATGTATTTCACACACTTTTACCTGTAAATGGGATGTGACAATAAAGTTTGATTTTTTTTTTTTTACCGTTGGGTTGAGTTTATATAGCCTTGATAACAGGTCATTTTTAGCTTTCTCTGACCTTGTATGTTATGACTCTTTTTGCCATGGGAACTATTTTTATCTAGTCTTGTTTAGTAGAAGAGTCTTTCTGAGAGGCAGAACTAGAGAGAGAAAAAAGAAAAACGTTTTTACATTTCCAAGGACAAAGGAGGAGTTTGTATTATAGAGAAAAAGTGTTGTCTTTGTTTCTCACACTTTCATTCACTGTAGATGATGATTAAAAAAACGGGATGCCACAGCTAACAGTAGAACCGTCACGTGAAAACATACAACGTTTTAGTTAAAGAAAACTTCTATTTACAGTTAAATATATGGCTATTAAATATTTGGCCACTCAAGGAAGAAACATGAATTTCCATGCAAGAAGAGCCACAATGCCAGACATCACTCCTCTGTGTCTGCAGAAGCGGGTAGGAAACATGGATTCTTTCTCTTTACGGATGATCATGACTTTACATTAATTCTGCTCTTATAGTATCGCCTGTTGTTGTTGTTGAGTGTTGGCTGATGATCCCACGTTGAAGTGATCTTCTCAAATATTACAGCATACAGCAAGAGGCTGGATGAGTGCTTCCTAAGAGATCGTTTTAACGCAGTTTAAGAGCTCTGTACTGTGTGTGTGTGTGTGTGTGTGTGTGTACGCGTGCGCGCGTGCGTGTATATGTATATACATATTACACACACACACACACACACACACACACACACACACACACACACACACACACACACACACACACACACACACTAGCCTATATGTGTTGCAGACATTTTACAATGTTGCATGTCATTTCACTTTCACTGTGACACAGGTTAAATGTGACATAGTTGTCACATTGTGTTCTCAAAGAGGAAAAAAATTATAGTCGAAACAAGTAGATTGTGTCAAAAAAGGAATTTGCTCTCATTAAACTTCTGCACCACTGCATTTTACAAATATATTTGTAAAAAACATTTTTTTCCCCCCAAGACAATCCTGGCTTGTAAATTGGCGTGACAAAAGAGATTAGAGTGTCGGTTCTTTGATTTATAACTGGGCACGAGTTGCTCATGTTCACAAATGCGGTCTGTCCCAGAACAACAGAATGAAACACCATAAACCCAACAGGATTCCTTCCCCTTTAAAGCTGCCTAGTTATTTGCAATACCAATATACATAATAATTAGTATTTTAGTTTTCCTCAATCTGTTTTGTTCTGACTTTACTGTTACTGTTTACATTGACAGGTAGAAGGTTAAGAGTAATATCACACAAACAATGAAGTCACTGTTACTGAGGTGACTTGGAATGTAAACCATCTGGCAAGTTGAAATATGTGTCTATAATGGTCTGTAAACCTATGTGACAAATATGACACCTTCCTGTGAACCATGTTTAGGTTACATGTGAGGAACATGATCTAGTAGTAGGGCTATAATGTTGGCATGCTTTTTTAGTGTCACAGTCACAAACGTTGTCTCACTGATTGTCGTGTTTAGGTCTTGTATTATTTTATCAGATTTTCTTGGTTCTATGCTTCTGTGTCTGCCCCAGCTGTATCTAATTTGTAATCACCCCTTGTGTACTGTATGTCAGTCTTGTTCCAGAGTCAGAAAAGACATGTTTTAGTTTGTCTGAGACGTTCTTGTCTTTGTTCACCTGTGTCACCTGTATTAAAATACAGTCTTGGGTTCGATCCTACTCCCTGCCTCGCTGTCTGCATTTGGGTTCTCACCACACCGGTATGTGACAGAATGACTCAACAAACTGGACCCACGCTAGCAGACAGCACCCATGCTACTACACAGGCTGCCCTCACCCGGTGAGCTCTGTATGGTTTTGTGTGACTGCAGTACTACGAGCACCTAGGGGTGGCGACACTGTCCGAGTGGACTTTGTTGATGCTCCGGGCTGGCTGGTCTATTGTTGTTGTTTTTTTCCCGTTTGAGTTTAGCTGGTCAACTGTTGGAGGGGATACTATTGAAGCACAGGCCGGGCGATGGTGACGTCCTGGTCGTGCAGGTTTTGGTGTCTCTCCTAGAAGTTCCTGGTTCGCGAGAGCTCCGCGATATCTCATCCTCAAAGTCCTGGTCATGCAAGCAAGCGCTGTCTGTCCAATGCCACTTAATCCCCATTGTCAATATAGCGTTCCTGTTCCGGCTCAGAGCTCCTTTCCCTCTATCCCTTGGACCCATGTCTCAATGCCCTGTTCCTGTCCCGGCAGTGGAAGGATGCTCCAGGGAGTTTCAGCCCCGTTCCCTGTCTGTCTACCTGCACTCATTTCCCTGTTCTCTCAAGCCTTTTCTTGTCCCCTCTCTATGCTCCTCTCAAGTCCCTTGTCCTGGACATTTTGGGATGTCAGGAGCAGTATTGTAAAGTAACAAAGTACATTTACTCAAGTACTGTACTTAAGTACATCGCTGCGCCTTGTGAGCTTGTAGATATGCTATTTTCAAACATTTTAGTACTTTCACTTTTGGTACTTTAAGTACATTTTGATACCAATGCTTTTGTACTTTTACTCAAGTACATTTTTAATTCTGGACTTTTACTTGTAACAGAGTATTTCTATATTGCAGTTGGTACTTTTACTTAAGCAAAGAATTTGAGTACTTTGTCCACGACTGGTCAGGAGCCATCCCTAGAGGGGGGGGGGGGGGGGGTTATTTTATTTTGCTGATGAGTTCACTATATAGTCCTCTACATCTGACTCCCTATATAGAATAGAATTCGGACATAATCTTTGTCTCATTGATTGTTGTGTCTTGCATTTCTATGTATTGTGTTCCCTGGTCTAGTATGTCACAGGGACTTGCCCCCAATTAACTAAAGCTGTCAAATATATTAGTGAGTAAAAAGTACATTATTTGCCTCTGAGATGTAGTGGAGTAGAAGTAGAAAGTGTCAAAAAATAGAAAGATTGATTGAATACTTAACAGTTTGCAAAGACAAGCACAGGGAAGTACAGTTCAATTCAAGGTCTGTTAAGAGGATTTTAAATCCAAGAGTTTCCATTGGGGTCCTTTGTACTCAATTCATCAAATTGAGTACATCGAATATGCATGTAAAGTCAAATACACTGCAATATCAACTACAAAATGGATATGACTACAAAAACAAAAATAATTGACAACCCAGACAAAATGTTAAAAACCGATTCTGTTGTGTGGATTCGCCATTAAGTTACAGTCTTCAATTAAATTGCATTCCAAAAAATAATAATTACATAGATTACAAAAGTAGATTATATGAATATATATATATATATATATATATATATATATATATATATATATATATATATATATATATATATATATATATATATTTTTTTTTTTAAACTGTGACAACTGTGTGCAATGTGTCATACTGTCATTACATGATTTATCAGAGCAGGCAGCATGCAGTGCAGCGGTGCCGTTAATCATTAGCAAATAGTTTGCAATGATTGTCCAGGCTAAGGTTATGAGCTATGGAGGAACTGCTGCTGTCTTCATCACTGAGCACAAAGACCTGCATTCATCCGTCTGACTGTCCTCGTCCAAGTGTAGACCTGCTTTTATTTGAACAGCGTCCGTGTGTAACAACAGCACGTCAATCAAATGCACCTTTTTTGATCCTGCAAATGCACTGTACAGAATGTTAGGACTTTTTTTTTAACCCTTGAAGACCTGGAACGCATCTGTGTCACTTTTTCATTTGAGCTAAAAAGCATTATTTTACGCTTTGGCTATTCAAAAATAGCAGATATACAAGCTTGTAGATCTGCTATTTTTGAAAAATCGTGAAAATGTGTGCAGATCTTTGAATATATATTCTTTTAAAGCAAACATTTGTAACTCAAATCTATGCTTCCGGAGGTCCCTGGAACAAAATATTTTGAGATGGGTGTCGGCGGCCAAATACATACGTTTTTCAGAAAAGTGTTGTTTTTTTTAGAAGACATTTGTAGAATCGGCTTCAGGTCTCAATGGGTTAAACTTACATACAACTACTGTAATTACAGGACTTTGTGTCATTCCAAGTAATTGCTTGTCATTGACATCACACGGGTTGAGGGAAATAAGAGTGTTGTAACAGTAATGGTGATGACAGAACCAAAAAAGCAGTAAAGCCTGATTTATTTATACTTAGTCATACGACGGTGTCCCGCGCCCAAAAAATAGCCGATCTACAAGATCACAGTTTCGTGAGCTGGTAGATTAGCTACTACTGGCGCGGAACACCATTTTGTGACGGCTTATACATTATGAATCAAAGTTGTAATTATGAAACAGGGCAAACTGCAAGCCACATTCCACCCTCCCTTGTACCAACCAAATTGTTTAAATACACATTACCTGTCCTACACCATGCTAACAGAGGCAAGGGCCGCTGGAGGATTGGAGGGGGGGACAAAAATACTACAAAATGAAGTCAGGATAAGCAAGAGGAAATCCAGACATCTAATTTATACCGCTGCTAAATATAGCTTTGGCCCGAGCATAAACTCCTCTATAAGTCCTTATCGCAAGGACAGGACCATGCTGTCCATTTTGGCATTTAGAGTGCTGTGGTTTTACCTTGAACCGCACTCCCACGGCTGCAGCTCTGCCCGAGAGGTGGCCTTAAGACCTGAAGCCGATTCTACAAATGTCTTCTAAATCCCAACAGTTTTCTGAGAAACGTATGTTTCTATATCAGTGGTGCTCAAACTTTTTCATGTCAAGGACCCCCAAAATTTTCCTAAGTAAATTTTTCATTTGTTCTTTCCTTCAAAATATGACTTGAGGCTAACGGTATGTTCCTCCGGAGACTTTGGGCTCCCCTCCTCCTGTTCCCAGAGCTGTTGAAACACCTTATCGGAGTTTGCGCTTCTCTCAACTTTTAAAATCTTCTGACCCCCTCCCATACCTATGTTTCACACTATGTGTATTATCAAGTGCAAAAATTACCAACATTTGCTACTGTAGGTTTGTCTCGCTTTGACTGCCATTAGTCTGTGTGTGAAGGGGAGCGGGAGAACAGGCTTAATTCCCCTTGTTTATCAGTTATGGGATGCATATCACACAATGGGGCTTTTAGAATAGCAAGCATGAATACCTTGAAACCCATAGTGCAGTGTGGTGTGGCCATTCAGCGTTATGGCACGTGCCTAACAATGCCCATTTGTGTGCCTAACAACACAGATTTGCGCAGGCGGCGTTTCAGTTTGCCCATGATCAGGGTTGCCAGATCTGCTTATTACAATTTCCCCGCAAGATTTTATTTGAAAATAGCCGATCTACAAGCTCACAACGCGTCGCATCGCGTTGTGAGCTTGTAGATCGGCTATTTTCAAATAGCTGATGTATATGTTAAAGTGCTCATGTGGCCCATGAGTCGCTTCTTTTGGGCTGGTTTTCCTAGACCTGGTTGCTTGTTTCTCTCACAGAATCTGGCAACACTGTCCATGATTGTCCTGAATTTGGCATTGTACTGTATGACCATGGTTTGCTGGCCAGCTCCGTGGGAAAAACAAATATGACCTATTTTATTTGGACATGGCTTCTGAGTTATTCTTGTACTGCATGTAAAGAAAGGTTGCACATCTAATGTCTGTTGAAGCCAGTGTCAAAAGTTTCTTACATTTTTTCCTAATCCAGATTTTGCATATTTTTACCAAAAGGTTTTTAACTGAGATTCCATGGCAATTTTATTTTTTAATTACTTCATGTGCATCTGAACACAAATGTACATTTGAGTAACATTTGGTCATGCAAAAAGCCCTGCTGGATAGTCATATTGAAATGTGGTATGAATGAGGTGATTATATCGGATAATTGTATTTACATTAAGACCAAATTTGTTATATGTCTGCATTATTAGACTCCATATAAATGTTTTCAACATGTCAATATTGTGGTAGATAAAAAAGACTTACTGCATTGCAAACTTTAAAGTTGTTTTTCTGTATTTCATTTGCAAAGTAGTTTAGAGCTGTGTAGGTTGCTGAAAGTCACCAAATAAGTCAATTAAAAATTCCTCGAGTATTTGCAAACAAACCAAATGGTTCAGACAGTCATGCCAAATCAATGTAAAGTGAGGTCATTTATCATGTCTTTGCTGTGTCCTTATTTTCATTTAGCATTTTGGGGTTTTGCATCATCAAAGCGCATCATCAAATAGTTCATCATCATGTAGCTAAGAATGTAAACAGGTTATGCTCAGGTTCGAACCATAGGTTAACCCATTAAGATTCAAAAATAGCAGATATACAAGCTCATAGCGCGGCACCGAGTGCCGCGCTATGAGCTTGTAGATCTGCTATTTTTGAATAATCGTGAAAATGCATTTTTTATATTTTTTTCCGAAAAACTGTTAGGATTTAGAAAATCTTTAGAAGCGGCCTCAGGTCTTAATGGGGTAATTAGAAAAATGCTTTTTATTACAAAAAAAGCACCGGTGTATAATGCATGTTGCCGTATAGCTCCTCCGTCACTCCCTCTCATGAAGTAGTCGTTGTAAAAGGTCACTGTGACCGGTATACAGGCTATGGCCTCTGTGTGTGTGTGTGTTTGATTGGATTAGTTTCATGGTTCAAATTAAATTTCACCTTCAAAGGGACTCGGAATGTCTCCGCGTGCATCTGGTTGACATCCAAATTAAAACGTGCAAGAAATAGACATATCTTGGGTTGAGACTTTGTGCTGAGTAATGCAAATCTAAGTCTGCAAGACTAATGCAACGACCCAGGCTCCCTTCACCTTCTGACAAACCCTGCCCTGTTCCTGGTGAAATGTGATGCCAAAGTGATTTGATTCAGGACCAATTCTCAGGAAGTGAGTTCCTTTACAGGGACATGCAACTGGAATCCACTCTAGATGCATTTTCCACAGCCATTAACTGTACAGTACAGTGAAGGAACACAATTTTCTTGTGGTGGATACATTTCCAAGAAAAAAAGAGGAATGCATTGTTGTAGAAAGTAAAGTGGTATTGATTTAGATGGGTAGTTTTTTGCTCTGGTCCTGTGACCACATGTAATCTAAATTGGCACAAACCGTTTCAAAGACAATATGTGTGCTTCATTATTAACACAATACACTATTAACTTTCACGGACGGACGTTGGCCGGCTCAAGTAATCTCTGAAATGCAGCCCTTTGGTTTTTGTGAGGCGCCTTGCAAAAGGAGATCCGTGGCTGTTTTTGTCTTGTAAATCTCCACATGGACTGATTAAACACTAGATGGTTCTCTTCATTGAGGGGTGATGTCATAGCCGCTGGCTCTCATTCGCTGCCTGGGCTCCTTAAGGGTTCTAACCCCGGCCCCAGTTGGAGTGCTCTGACCTCCTTTTTTTCTCTCCACAAAAGAGGGCAGGCTTGTCCCTGCCCGGCCGACCCGCCTTAAACCACCCAATCGAGCTACACCGAGTGAAAAGAGGCAGCCAGTTGGTCTCTTTTACTGTGCTTCTCTCTCCCAACCCCCCCTCTCTCCTCCCCCGCCTACCTCTGTCAACTTTAGACAGAGTTGACCCAACTAGCATTACATTTAACCAGCACCTTTTGTAATTGCTCTGAGGGATCTCGCAGGGCTTTTATCCTGGTTAGCTCTACTCGCCCATTGGTGTCTGATTGTGAATAGAGAAGGGGGGTGGGAGAGCCTTGTGACTCTCTCGCTCTCTCCCTCTCTCTCTCTTTTCTTGCTCCCTTGTTCTCTCTCATATTCTCCCCTCCTCCTCCTCCTCCTCCTCCTGAAGGGAGCAAAGTGATTCTTGGCTTTTTGACTTGGTGGCAGACAGTGGGGGAAAGGTAGCAGGTGATTGGGTACGCGGAGCCCTCAGTGACAGAGATCTGTGGAGTCAGGGAAACGCTTGCTGCTAAGAGGCGGCTTCTTCTAATTACCTCATTTCAGCTTCACTGCAGCACAGAAAGGGCGAGAGAGAAACAGCGAGAGAAACAGAGAGAGAGAGAGAGAGAGAGAGAAGAGACAGACTCATCGCTTCCCTGACACTGGCTTTGCTGTCTGATGCATGTTTTTCTATGTTCCTCACAAAAAGCCCTCTTTTGCAATGCTGTGCACTCAGCCCTATATAGGATGCAGAGCTTGCCCAAATTCTCTCAAAGTCTGCTTGGCACCAAATAGGGGGGTAAGTTGTACTGTTAGATGGTTTAATTAATTCAGTTATATGACGTCTTGGTTGGTGTGGTCTTTTGCAAGATTACTGCATTATTTTCTCTAGGGGCTCAAGTCTCTTGCTGTGTCCTTTAACATGGTTTTGCACATTGTGTAAGTACTTTGTGCAGGCTTTTGATCAACTTTACTTTGAGTATTTTTGTAGGAATTTTCTGATGGCATTTGGGAATATAGGCTACATATTTATGTAGGTCAAAGTGATTCATTTGTATGACATCTTGTCTTGCATTTGACGCATCTGTGTCATTTTAGGTTTCTTTGGGCTATTCAAAAATAGCAGATCTACAAGCTCATAGCGTGGAACCGAGTGCCGTGCTATGAGCTTGTAGATCTGCTATTTTTGAAAAATCGTGAAAAAAAAGAAACTTTTTTCAAGAAACTCTTAGGATTTAGAAAACATTTTAAGAATCGGCCTCAGGCCTTAATGGGTTCAAACGGAAAATGTTAAATATTCTGCATGCTGTAAATCAAAAACATTTTTCAAATCCTTCTGATGACTTTAAACAAATATTGATTGTTGACTTTTGTGCCCTCCAATACAAATGAGTGTTGTATGTATATATACTATAGTAAATGTATTGTTATGCATGTTTTGTTACAGGTAATCAAAGTGTACAATGAGGACAACACCAGCAGAGCAGTAGAGGTTCCTAACGACATCACTGCCCGGGACATCTGCCAATTGTTTGTATTGAAGTGCCATTGCATTGATGACCACTGCTGGACTCTCTTTGAACACCTGACCCATCTAGGCATAGGTAAGATGTATTTAATGCATGTTTGCTATGTCCATTTCCGGCCCCCTAGATGGTGTGTGTGTGTGTGTTGTGTTGCAAATAAATAGGAACCTATGACAGCTCGTCAATATGCTACAAACCTAATAACGTCCTAGAAAAGTGACAATTTTGCCGAATGAATCATCCCACGCTCTTGTCGTGGAACTCCAAAAATAGAGGTGCTTTAAATGCCTGAGGGGGACCTTTAAACACTGTTTAACATGACCTGTAGCTGTTCCTTGCTTACTGTTATATTTCACATCCTCCACTGGGATGATGCATGTTAGAATATTCGGTAAGGTAATATTAAGGTTGGGTCTATAATGCGTTATAACCACATTTACACTATAATGCATTATAACGCACTTATAAGGCTATGTGCATGAAGGCACCACTGCTGTCCAGCCTTAAATATATCACGCATTGCAGCTTAGGTGAAAACAGAGTGCAACTGTTATTGGGTTCTTCCCTCATCACTCTAATGTCAGACCCAGCAAGCATGTTGTTCAGCGCATATCAAAAGAGATGTGGTCAATAATTCAGTGCAATTATCGGCTGCTATACATAGGATGTCATTAAGTTTAAAACCCCATTAAATATCCCCTTGAGCAATATGCTCATAGGTATTATCCAGCCCTGAGATAATGTATACTGTATTTGTCAAACAGTGTTTTATAGCAGCAGTACAATATGCCTTACATTAGTGAGACATTGGAATCCTAATGAACTTGAACTATATCACCACAACGCTGGTGATAGGTTTTCTTGTTTCACCCCAATCGGTTGAGTTCTCTTAAACTCGTGTTATGCACTCACGAGGAGTTGCTTGACCCGGTTGTTGAAGTCACTGTGCTCTAGGTTTACTAGTCCTCATAGTTCAGCGTTGCGACAGCTGCCTGTCTGGGAATTATTTCCACAAATTCTGTGGTGTGTGTTTTGTTTTCAAGTTGGTCATGTAATCTCCAGTTAGGAAATGAATCCTGTCTTACTTGGGACCTCTCCAGAGGTTATACAATCCATGAAATATCTGAAATATGAAAAAATAATGAAAAAAATGTGACCACCTGAAGATATCATCTAGATTCACTCCTAGGAAACGTATGATGCATGTTAATATGATGATTGTTAATACATCATCTTTATTTATAAAACATGTTTTTCACCTTGCTTTTGTTAGGGGCCTCTAATGCTTTAAAAGAAGAAAAAAAAGTACCCTAGCGTCCCTGTTCTGGGGGCAAACATTTGACAAAAAATCCAATCTACAGTACAAGCTCACAAGCTTGTGGGCTTGTAGGTCGTCGTAGATGTTTTGGCAATGTTCGGTGAACATAATTTAGTGGAGCAAGAACAGGAGGGGGTGTCGTATAGAGCCCTGGGGGACCCCAGTCATGAACTAAGTACTTCACGGTTCAAGTCCAATTCAAGTACCTCACCAGTGGTGTAAAGTAACTAAGTACATTTACTCAAGTACTGTACTTAAGTACAATTTTGATGTATTTTTTTTACTTTAATGGAGTAGTTCCAATTTCCAGTGATTTTTCTTCTACTCCACTACATCTCAGATGCAAATATTGTACTTTTACTCCACTACAATTATTTGAAAGCTTTAGCTACCAGTCACTTTGTAGATTTTGATTATCATTACAAAACATACATTAACCACTTCAACCCTACATTACATTTCGTCCATTTGAAAATAGCCGATCTACAAGCTCACAATGCGTCGCATCGCGACGCATTGTGAGCTTGTAGATCGGCTATTTTCAAAAGATTTGAAAACTTGTGAAATGGGACATTCAGCCTAATGAGCACTTCCTACTTTTGTGTACTTTAAGTACATTTTGATACCAATACTTTTGTAATTTTACTCAAGTAAAATGTTGAATTCCAGACTTTTACCTGTAACAGAGTATTTCTACATTGATTGCAGTGTTGATACTTTTACTCAAGTAAAACATTTTAGTACTTTTTCCCACCACCTACTTCTACCTCACACACACCCTGCAGTGAAAGGTAAAGGTTATCCACTCATTGATTTTCTCCCCTCCTCCTCCTGCCGTCACCAGAGAGAACCATTGAAGACCATGAGTCCGTTATGGAGGTGCTCTCCAGCTGGGGCATGGACACAAACAGTCGGCTGTATTTCAGGAAGAACTATGCTAAATACGAATTCTTCAAGAAGCCCCTGGTGAGTTTTTTTGTGTCTTCTAAAATATGGCTAAAATCCAGAGTGTTGAATTAACTGTTGAGACCATTGAGAGATTTTTTTGCAGTGTTACACGTGCTGCATGCAACTCACCTGGTTTGTATCATTTTAGATTTCTTTGGGCGATTCAAAAATAGCAGATATACAAGCTCATAGTGCGGCACTCGGTGCCACGCTATGAGCTTGTATATCTGCTATTTTTATATTTATTTTTTTATCGTGAAGATTTGTGCAAATCTTTGAATATATATGTATTTTCTAAAGCGAACATTTTTAACTCAAATCTTTGCTTCTGAGGGGTCCCTGGAACAAAATATTTTGAGATTTCAAAAAACTGTTAGGATTTAGAAGACATTTGTAGACTCCCCAGAAGCAAAGATTTGAAATTTTCAAGATTTTTTGAAAATAGCAGATCTACAAGCTCATAGCGCGGCACTCGGTGCCGTGCTATGAGCTTGTATATCTGCTATTTTTTAATAGCCCAAAGAAATCTTAAAATAACAGGTGCGTTCCCGGTCTTAATGGGTTAAAGCGGTGGTTCTCAACGTGTTGGGGAACCACAAGGTGTCTTTTTAGGACCACGGGGAGATTAAAAAATACACGCTACCATTCATTTTCAATGGAAACCAGCAACATGAAGATACAAAGATACATCTGACGTTTGTAGCTGTAGCTCTATAAGTAAAAAAATAATAATCTTGGTGTCTGTGGCCAAATAAATGCACATGAAACTGTGGGTCCTTGAAATTAAAAAGGTTGAGAACATACCGTAACTACTGTCATAGTTCTGTTGCCAGTGTACTGTTGCTTGGGTGGTGTTATAAGTGGTGTTGCTGTCTTAATGCTTTGGTGGTGTTAAACTGGTCTTTCTGTCATACTGGTAGGACTTCTTCCCAGATCACATGGTATCCATATCCAGTGAAGCCAATGGGATGATGAATCATTCTGAGCTTATACAGGTATATCAGTTTCTATTCGCAGTGCATTTTACTGTGTCCTTAGGAGATGAGTCGAGATGGTGAGTGTGTGTGTGTGTGTGTGTGTGTGTGTGTGTGTGTGTGTGTGTGTGTGTGTGTGTGTGTGTGTGTGTGTGTGTGTGTGTGTTAAAGTATTATTTATGTTTGCACATACATTGTCTAGTAGTTTGCAAAAAAAAGCTGGTACAGTTTTATACAAAAGGATGTTAAAAGGATAAACCCAAGAAAGCACTATGGCTCGTTTCCGTAGGGGTTCTGTGTATTCAATTCATCGAAACATTTAAAGACAAACAATAATATACAAAATATGCAAAAACATTATAACATCATATATAAAAAATATATTTGGGGTTGGGGGCATTTCTGGAGATAAGCTCAAGAAACAAAGAGAGGTCAAAGATGTCTAGTAGCAACGCCACCTATATCCAAATGTATCCATGTACAGTAAAATAAGTAAGAAAATCTAAGTTAAAAAAAAAAGCAGTTGTGTTTTGTTGTTTGTTTTTTTTTGCTCCAGAATGAGCTGCCGTGGTTCATGCATTACATAATTATGTTAACAGTTCTTCCTCTGTGCAACAACGCAGACCTTCCTGAACTGCAGTGCATGTCCAGAAATCCATGGACATCTCCACGCCAAAGAGCAAGGCAGGAAGGCCTGGAAGAAGTTCTTCTTTGTCTTGAGGAGGTCAGGACTCTATTTCTCCAACAAGGGAACATCCAAGGTCAGTAGTAGTAGACAACATGGACATCATTTTCATACATCTTTCATTTTGGGCTTTTATCTTTATCGTACCATATTAATGTTTGGACTCATACACACACACCCCTTGTGGTGGTGTTCAGTAAGCCTCATGTAACATGCTGGTCCTCAAACTGAAGTTGTGTTTTGACATTTCCAGTCCAGAAAATGTTAAAATGT
The DNA here is from genome assembly GCF_963454915.1 of Gymnoscopelus microlampas. Taxonomy (NCBI): domain Eukaryota; kingdom Metazoa; phylum Chordata; class Actinopteri; order Myctophiformes; family Myctophidae; genus Gymnoscopelus; species Gymnoscopelus microlampas. The sequence goes on along the minus strand of NC_139954.1, from coordinate 34,842,922 downwards.
TAGTACAGTTAGATATTCTGTTTAAGTCTTGAGTTCAGTCTCACAGGTCTTAAAATGTCTTTTCAAGATGCACTGAATCTGATGTGTATTCTCTCAAATTTTGCATGTACTGTTTGCTTATTTCACCTATCCAATTAGTCTTATTTCACTCTAACCAGTGTTAAAATGACTTAATGAATTAAGCTTGCTGAAACATGCAGTCACCAACCTGTATCGTGTAATACAACAATTACATGATACGTTTAGGAATGAAATAGCTCAAAACCGTACTACAAAAAGCATGCTGGCTATGTTTTATTGGGCTTTCTAAAGACAGTGACCTAACGTACCTCACAGCTGGGTTCTGGGTTCGATAAACAGTAAAGTGTCCAAAGTGTTAACCCATTGAGACCTGGAACGCATCTGTGTCATTTTTAGATTTCTCTGGCTTTTCAAAAATAGCAGATCTACAAGCTCATAGCGCGGCACAGAGTGCCGCACTACGAGCTTGTAGATCTGCTATTTTTGAAAAATCGTGGAAATTTGTGCAAATCTTTGAATATAAATATTATTATTTTTTAAAGCGATTTTTTTTTTACTCAAATCTTTGCTTCTGGGGGGTCCCTGGAACAACATATTTTGAGATGGGGGTCCAAATATATAATTTTGGGGTCCTTGACATGAAAAAGTTTGAAAAACACTGATATTATAGCAGCATAAGTTTTTTATTAGGATTTTTGTTAGACATTTGTAGAATCCCCAGAAGCAAAGATTTGAGTTAAAAAATATTTTCAAAAAAAATTGCAGATCTACAAGCTCGTAGCGCGGCACTCAGTGCCCCGCTACGAGCTTGTAGATCTGCTATTTTTGAATAGCCAAAGAAATCTGAAAATGACACATATGTTCCGGGTCTTAAAGTGTTTAATTTATGTCTGAGACTGTAAAAAAAATGGACCTGTTAAGTGCAGTATACTGTCAGCGGGGTCATCAGTTCATCCTACACTGTACATGTAAAGGTTTATGAGAGGGGAGTGGACCGTGGAGGAGGAACTGGTTGGGTTGGATTTTCCTTTAGGTCTGCTCAGCTGGCATGGCAGCCAGGCAGAAACGGTCCTCTCTCCGGGCTATGCTGACAGGTGAAGCTTATACCCAGGCATTGGCTGTGCCAAGCCAACCACTTCTCAAACTGCTTTCATCCCTCATACAACAGAGGAGCTTTTGTTCCCTGAAGCACAGGGAAGGCTTTGGTGTGGAGTCTATACCTTTTTCCTCTCGTCGGGTTTACCATCCATCTGTGTTGGTCCGACCTGTTGCTAGTCAGCAGTGGTGTAAAGTAACTAAGGACATGTACTCAAGTACTGTGCTTAGGATAAGAACATTTTTTACTTTACTGGAGTATTTCCAATTGTCAATACTTTTACTTCTACTCCACTACATCTCAGAGGCAAATATTGTACTTTTACTATACTACAATTATTTGAAAACTTGAGTTACTAGTTACTAGGCTATTTGAAAATAGCCGATCTACAAGCTCATAGCGCAGTGCATCGCAACGCGTTGTGAGCTTGTAGGTCTGCTATTTTCAAACATTTCAGTACTTTTACTTTTGGTACTTTAAGTACATTTTCAAACCAATACTTCTGTACTTCTACTCAAGTCAATTTTGAATTCTGGACTTTTACTTGTAACAGAGTATTTCTATATTGCAGTATTGGTACTTTTACTTAAGTAAAACATTTGAGTACTTTTTCCAGTCAGTCAGTCAGCACAGAGACTAACTACTGAATGTTAAAGGACGACTTCACCAATTTTCAACCTATCTTTTTATAATTGGTCCTCACTAATGCACAGTATAATATGGCAAAATGTAGTCTTCACCGTGTCTCAGAGCAGGGCTGTGGATAGTTTAGACACTTTAGTGACATCATCGATGGGGAATCCAAGCTAATAGAAAACGTCAGGCTTTCTATTCCTGGAAAGTTAGCATGCTATAATGGAAGCCGTTGCTCTCACGTTAACACAATACAAATTATATATTGAAATCTTGTTTGAAAAAAAGAATCTGCCTAACGATGATGTCACTGGTAGGCGGGTTTCGGAAGTGTCCACAGACCTCCAATGAGACACAGGCCGAGTAGATTAAAAAAACACATTTTATCATTAACATTAGTGAGAACCATAGAGTTATAATATATCTAGAGGGCGGATCGCCCCGCCCCCAGCTATTCATTTCTATTAAAGTGCTCAGTGGCGTTTTGAAGCACCCGGAAGTAAGAATAGGAACCAATATGGATATGGAACCAATATGAACCAATGGAATGGATCCATGGGTTGTGACGCGCCGTGAGCATGCGCACAAAACGGGAGACGCACGCGCAGTAGCATTTAAGTGCATTCTCAGATTTGACCACCAGGCTTGGCCGCTTCACTGTTCTACCGTAGTTCTGGGGGCCTGGTGAGAACTAATTATATGAACATAGGTTGAAAATGGGTGACGTCGTCCTTTAAAGGCATTGTAGGGAACATTAAGCCTAAATTTAAAAAATATGTATATATATATTTTTTGCATTTTCTCCCCTCTATCAGCCACTATATAATGATGCTGGGGTGTTTTCCTTCATTGAAACACAGTCCTCTGTCTGAAATCCGTATTTTCCCTTCTGTTTATGTTCATGTTGTTTATGTCCGGGTCGTAAATTAACGCACGCATGTGCGTGTCCGTGCGCGTCCGTGCCCGTATCAACTTTTTACTTTCGGTTTTAAAATGCTCTCAAACTTCTTTTTTGAGGCACATAATTTACTTTTAAAAAATCGTTTGGATAGAATTTAGTTGTTTAGCTTCATATATGTGGTCAATTTATCATGAAAGAGCCTATTTAAAAATATAAATTCAGAGAACCGTAGGGTCGGGCATTTCCGCGAATTGTATCCGCATAAGGCAACCTATTTTGGGCATGACTCATTTAAAAAGTCCCCCCTGCGTCACCCCCTGGTGGTCGGGGAAAAGAACTGCTGGAGGGGCGGTGTTTGACAACAGTTTTTTTCTTTGATTATGTCTGAACTCCCTACAATGCCTTTAACTTGAACGACTTAAGCCCTATTTTACACTCGACAGAAATAAATTGAAAATTTTGAAACATTTTTTAAACATTTTGAAAAAAAATCATATGTGGTTTTAAAAAACAAATTGTTGAATATTAGAATATTCTAATATATTATTTTTTATGAAAGAAAAGAAAGAAAGAAAGGAGAGATGGACTTTTTTTTTACATGTTTGCTTATAATGACATGTCCAAAATAGGGATGACAGGGTTAAAGTTTTTAAATAAGGAAGCAGGAACACTGTGTCACATAAAGGCTTAACAATGGCAGCCTTTGTGCTGCCCCGCTTAGGAAATATCTCCTTGGCTCGGTGACAGTGTTCATGATGTCTCAATAAAGTTCCTGTCAATGTGTCATATAATTTTACGGCTATCGTCTTTCAGTGCATTTACATACTAACCACACCTGCAACGTAACTGATAAGGGAGTTTTGTATAAATAAATGTTCTTTGTTCGAATTTAAGTGTGCCAACCTCTACCTCTTTATCGTGGATGAATTAAGCCATTTTGTTCTGTGAACACAGAAGATTAGATTGAAGGCTTGGTTTGATTTCAATGGGGGTGGGGATTTTTCAGTCGCTTTTCCTGTTTGTTTTTTTGTAGATATTTGAATAATTCCGAACTCGAAAATGATTTCTCCAACCTGCATCTTTGTACTATTAAAAACGTGGTGTGGTCTATTTGTGGCCACTGTGACTAGACTGTAAAATACCATTCACATACCTTTACTCCCAGACAGTCTGACTCCTGGTGCTACTGGAGCACAGCCGCCACACAATATTTATGTTGAATTGGTATTTACTCAGCATCTGTCCTTACACAGTCCATTTCTCACCTCCTCACCCAACACGCACGCACGCACGCACGCACGCACGCACGCACGCACGCACGCACGCACGCACGCACGCACGCACGCACGCACGCACGCACGCACGCACGCACGCACGCACGCACGCACACACACACACACACACACACACACACACACACACACACACACACACACACACACACACACACACACACACACACACACACACACTTGTTTCAATTCCTCGCATAGCTGGATTTGTACAGGCGCTCCCATCTGCTCCAAATGGAGCAGTGTTGGGGACCCAACCAGTGTTGCCAGATTCTGTGAGAGAAACAAGTAAACAGGTCTAGGAAAACCAGCCCAAAAGAAGCAACTATGGGCCACACGAGCACTTTAACATATAAATCAGCTATTTGAAAATAGCCGATCTACGAGCTTGTAGATCGGCTATTTTCAAATAAAATCTTGCGGGGAAATTATAGCGAGCAGATCTGGCAACCCGGGACCCAACCCCCCCCCAATACTGAAGGTGACTAACTAAGCACTGAGTGTTGGGGAGGCGGGGGAATTGCATTGGAATGACCGGTAACATCATACCGTACGTAAAGAGAGAGTTGTCTGTGTTTTATGAAGACCCACATCTTTGTTTTACAGGAACCAAGGCATCTTCAGTTTATCGCTGAATTCAGCGACAGTGACGTCTACACCTTGCTGTCAGCAAAGAAAACTCACGGAGCGCCTACAGAGTACGGTTTCTGCGTCAAGGTACGTGTTTTGCAGTAACACAGACCTCTTGTCCTTTTCAAATCTGTATTTACTGACAGTTATCTATAACTTGGGTACTGGGAGGCCTGTAAGGGGAGAGACGAAGTACAATGCGTGTGCGATACTGTAATGTTTGATGTAACCCAAACGTATTTTTGTGTCTCTTCTCATCCAGTCAACTAAGTGTGGCGCAGCGCGGGACCTTAAGCTGCTCTGTGCGGACGATGAGCAGACCAGGACATGTTGGGTCACTGCCATGCGGCTGTTTAAGGTCAGGCCACACTATACTCGCACCGTCGCTGACTCACTCACAGCCTTATGTTTACCACGAGACTTAATGCAGGAATGCTGAGTCAGTTAAAGTATCAGTTTTAACTTTGAGAGATTATGAACAATAAGGTGGTCAAGGGGGGAATAGTCAATCACTCTGGATCAGTTTGATCATCTCCATATCATGTGTTCACTTGCTAGAAAGTGTACAAATATTATGTTCTGAGCTGTGATATAAACAATTCAGATTAGTACAGTATACTATATATACACCGTCAGGCAACCATATGAATGTTACCAGGTTTTTTTAATCCTCTTGTGTTTTACTCTTCAGTATGGGATGCAGCTCTACCAAAACTTCATTCAACCGCATCAGAAACAGAAAGCTTCACCAATGGTAGGCTAAAGGCCTTTGTTCGTTCTCCGTCTTATAACACAATTGTAATACTAAGCCGTTGCATCGGCTCACTCAAAAAATAAAGGCTGCAGTCATTTGACAATGTTTTGGAGCCACTGCAGATGCTGAAACACAATTGCCGTTGTATTATAATAGTGTAACGGTAGCGTGACAAATGAGGGCAGTGTGTGTTTGTATTGAGTCTGGACTCGTGTCCTAGAATAGTCCCACTCTCTCAAATGAGAGTATTCGGCAGGGGTGACCACGGTCTATTTTAAGGGCTTTTGGACATGTCCGTGGAACCTCTGCTTTCTAAAAATAGACACTGATCAGCTGCTCTCAGACTTAACAAGTCATCACCTCCACTCTACTGTCAGGGGAGCAAATGCAAAAAAAGCAGCCCTGCCAACACCCTGATCTGTGGGGGCAGGCTGGGGCTTAAAGAGACAGCTAAGGACAAGGAGGATGGAGTGAAGGGTCAGACTGTGTTGTTAGACATACCTTAAGCACATAACTTAGCATTTACTGTCTGTGCCAGTGGATATATATATATATATATATATATATATATATATATATATATATATATATATATATATACATATACATATACACACACACACACACACACACACACACACACACACACACACACACACACACACACACACACACACACTCGTATATTACAAATGATCTCTGCCAGGCCGAAGATTTTGTTTTCACCCCTGTTAGTCTGTCTGCTAATCTCAGCCACCGATGGGCCGATAACTATGAAACTTTGCACGCACACTCCCAGTAGGCCAAGGAAGAACCTCCGTCCCCAAAAAATTGTTCAAACCGGCCACATGGTGGCCCTATAAAAGCCGCTTCACATTTTGGCCGATATCTCTTGAATGACATGTCGTATAGTCGATTTATTTCTTCCCTGGACTCCTTGGCTCACGGCGCAACTCCCCACAAATCGTCTCGTTGTGCGTCATGTGTCAACGACCGTCGACCAGGGTTTTCATACTCCATATCGTTTGCCTGTAATTAGATTCATAAAATTATGGACGCAACTTCCAAATCATTTCCCAAATTGGAAACGCATGTTGAGGGGCCTCTATAGAGCTCACATCCAAAATTCCTTTCACTTCTGCACATAGGGGGGGTGCCACACATGTCTGGCGCTCTCTGTATTTACCCCCAGCTTCCTCGTGTCCTGACCAGTGTTGCCAGATCTGCTTATTATAATTTCCCCCCCCAAGACTTTCTTTGAAAATAGATGCGACGCGTGGTGAGCTTGTAGATCGGCTATTTTCAAATAGCTGATGCATATGTTTAAAGTTCTTTTGGGCTTGTTTTCCTAGACCCGGTTGCTTGTTTCTCTCACAGAATCTGGCAACACCGGTGTGCGTGTGCACGGTATACACTGTGTATGACCTTGTATGATTTTGTTTTACATGCTACAGGTGTCCACATTATAAAATTACACAAAAAAATACCTCAAAAAAGAAAAGAAAAGGAAATTGAACTGCGTTGTGAGGTCATACCTCTTTGTGAACAATGATACCTACAGTAATAGTCCATAGGTATCTTTACATCATCCACACTGGAATACAGAGGATAAGGCGGATTGGAATGTCTCTATCCTCAAAGTAAACACTGGTGACTTTGTTATAACCACTTGTATGGATACTGAGCTTAGGAGGTGGTAGAGGGACGAATGTGGCAATTTAAAGGCTTCCTGGTAATCCCGGTCAGAAGCATTTTTCTTGAGTATGTGCAATTATTTAGAGCCACTCGCTATGACAGCTTAAACGACTACAATCAGAGCTATGTACCCGTGTGTCATTCTTTTGAAAACCTCCTCTAATCCCTTTTCAATGGAACACATTCTGCCTGGAATCATCTAGAAGTGATGTGGAGTCACATTACTCAGACACTAGGTGGCAATACAATACCACCCAACATCAAGAGTCAGCATGCATCCCTTATACACAGTATACTGAAGAAATTACAAGTCACACCTGTGGCTCTTGGATACATACAGATCAAAAAGAGGCTTTAGAAATGCATACAATTATGGGTGATGGGCAAATACATTAAATGTGCATAGAACTATTCATACACGATGATGATTTGTGTCCTTCCAGAGAAGCATCTCAGAGAACTCACTGGTGGCCATGGATTTTTCTGGCCAGAAGACCAGAGTGATTGAGAACCCATCTGAGGCCTTGTCTGTGGCAGTGGAAGAAGGCCTGTCATGGAGGGTAGGTCAGAGGTCAATATTATTACATCTCTTTCCGCACTGAAAAGAGTAATGTTTATTCGTACGACTGTGTAGACTGACGAAAATAACAGATTTTTTGTTTCTTTGGTTGAAAGACTTAGAAAGTATTTCCTGTGCTGTACAACAGTGAATAAATGACAAGTATAGAAGTACATGCCCTTCTTTAGATTTAAACAGCAGAGTAACTAATACCTAAAGAGCCATCTCTAAACTCTTAAAGGTAGGGTAAGTGATTTGCTTTGGTTAAAATAAGTGTTAAATAGCTCTATATTCTGATAGTACTAGTATAGTATTGCTATAGAGTGTTTTTTCAGTATTAGGAGTCTCCTTGTCTCTCCACCTCTTTATTAAACAGAAAATGCATTTTCGTTTCAGTTTCAGTTTCATTTCCAATTGTATCCAACCAGGACAGAGAACTCAATCAGGATACAGATTAAACAAGTGAAATTGGAAGTGATGACACTAAGAAATGAGCAGACACAATTGGAAATGGAACACTATACAAATTAAGCTTAAAAATGGGTACTTTCTCCTGATTGGCTGAGATTTTGACACCTACCGAAAAATGTATTTTCTGTTTATTAAAGAGCAGGAGAGACAGGGAGACATCTGTTACTGAAAAAACACTCTATAGCAATGATTACTATCAGAATATAATATTGTAACCTTTTAACAAAATACTTTTTGTTTTAACCAAAAAATATCACTTACCCTACCTTTAAGAATCCAGTTTGCAGCTGATTGGGAGGGTTGTCACTGCATTGCGTTTATCACTTCGACAACGATTGTGACCGTAACTCATGTTTCTATTATAGAGGAAAAGCTGCCATCGTTTGAGCTCCCATGGGAGCCCCTCCACATCACAGAGCTCAATGTCAAACATAGGTTTGTAACATCCTTATTATTATTATTATGATTTGCTGCCAGTACATGAGAAAGATTTCCTCCCCCCAAAACATGGTAAATTGGTGACTTATTTTGTCTCTCTGTCTGTTTCAGCTCTCCATTTGGCCCAGCCCTGGTTTCACAGCAAACTATCACGAGATGAATCTATGCGTCTAATCACTCAACAGGGCCTTATTGATGGGTGAGCAGCTATCTTTGTTTTTTTGTTTTGTTCTTTTCTTTTAATATATTATGAGGATCAGAATAACTTTCTAAAGACAGAAAAAGAACTGCACAGATGCCCTCATAGTTTTTCTTTACACATGCAGAATAATGATGTCTCACAATTTTATTGACATATCACCCAGCGATTATCACTGCAAAGGGATATCTTAACACTTTTCTTTTGAGATAAGATAAGATGTCCTCAAGGGAAAATATGCACCAGAACAGAATTCATGTTTTTCCTACAATCTGTGCCGTACATCTGTGCATATCAACAAGTCAACTAAAGACAAAAAGCAAGGGAACCAAGATTATAATCTCTGATGTGATCAAAGGATGATATATGGAATGTTTGTCTGTGTAAAAACTAAACTGAAACTGTTTTAACGTAAATGGGAATGTCATTGGTACACCTCAGGATGTCTATAACTTGCTTTTTTTCCAGAGTATTTCTACTGAGGGACAGCCAGAGTAACCCTAAGACATTTGTGCTGTCACTGTGCCACACGCAGAAAGTCAAACACTTTCAGATCCTACCTGTAAGTACAAGCCACACTGTTTTGATTTACCATGGCCATGGGCTGGTTACCCAGACAGTGATTCATGTAAAATATCCATGTCATGGAAACTGCCATAAAAATGTTCAATTGTCTTCAGTCAGTCATTTTGCTTGTTAGAGCTTGTATGTGACTCATTTTTGTGTGCGTGCGTGTGCGTGCGTGCGTGCATTCTGCATATCACACAGACAGAAACATTATGGTTCTTTAGTCTATATGGTTCCACAAAGAACTATCACATACTAACTAACCATTTCATTTAGTGAATGGTTCTTCATGGTCCTCATATGGTTCTAGAGAACCCTTTTTCTTTTCTTTTTAATCAAAGTATAAATGGTTCCTCTAATAACCATTTTGGATGGTTCTTTGGGGCACCTTTAGCCACTTAAATCCCAGCGTACCTTTTCTGGGTAGGTCTTTGTTTATAGGCAAACATTCGCTGAACAATTGTTGGCACCTTTGTATTTGTCTGTGTGCACTGTAGGTGGATGATGAAGGGGAGTTGTTCTACAGCCTGGATGATGGCCACACACGCTTCACTGACCTGATCCAGCTGGTGGAGTTTTACCAGCTCAACCGGGGGGTGCTGCCCTGCAAGCTCAAACACCACTGTGCCCGGGTCACTCTATGAACGAGAGCCCTCAAGTGGCCCTGGGGCTCACATGCACCTTAGAACACACACACAGCAGGGCCTCTGTGGAGAAACACTCCCAGTTTTTCACGTGCCTTGTAGAGAAAAAAAGGACACACAAAACACAACAGCCATGATGCTAACTCAAACCACTGGTATCACCCACTAGTGTCCATTTCCATGCTGTGGTGACTAGTCTTGTATTTTCTTCTTTTTTTTAACAAAAGGTGAAATTGATATATTGTGTGAAATAGCAGTTTAATACTGCCAGGGTTTGTGCTGAACAAAAACATGTACATTGTAGACTTGTATGATTGGCCCTGTTGGTGGGCCCAGATGTTGTTGATGGGCCCAGTTGTTGACGGGCCCAGATGTGGCGACAGAACACAAGTCCTCAGACGCGCGTGGTGCAAAGTCCAAACCCGACTGTACTGTATATATGTAGAGCTGAATACTCTTTTTGTCAACAGCTCACTTGATCGTTACAGGCTCTCTACACAGTAAAATCCTGTGTTGCTTTAACTCTGAACGTTTAGAAATGGAACCAAAAGGGTCAATTTGGTTACGGGTCCATTTGGTTCCTTTTGTACACTTTCAGAGTTACACGTTTTTGTTTTTGTTAAATGATCACAGGATTTTACACAGTGTGCATGATTGAATGAGCGATGTTTTCTGTTTGTTTTTCATTCTTGGCATTTCAGTAGGATGTCCACTATGGTAAGAGCAGTATAGCTGTGGATGTTGGCTGTGTTTTTAGCCATCAAACCTGATATTTTCCGTTTCTGGACAAGGGCGCCATTGTCTTTTTTTTAAAGCCATGTCATGCTGCGAAACTTGGTACACCTCTGTACTTTTATCCTCTGGGTAAAACTAAGCTATCTTTGCTTTTTTTATTGTCATTGTATATCTAAGTATTCAGGTATCTTTTTTTAAAAGAAAGTTATCGTTGTTTTCTACTGGAGACATAATATGACGTCTGTGCACGTGCATACGCTGGACTGAGACTGCTGACGAAGGAGAAACTGTGTGAGAGCGGAAGAGAGAACTTGAACACAACCTCACTAGCCTGCACTGTACTGTTCATTCATTTGAAATGTATGCTTTACATTTAACCACTTTCAGCCTGACGTCCCTATTTTGGGGATGTCATTATCGGTGAAAATTTCCCAGAATGTCCAAAAGAGCAGATCTGCAAGCTCATAACGTGTCGCGTGTGACACGTTATGTAGTATAATGAAGTATAAATCAGTTTGAAGCAGTTAACCGGTGGTGAGCCTGCTCCACAGCAAGGTAAGCTAAATGATATTTTGATACATTTCTGATTCAAACCATAAGATGAAAAGTGAAAATTTATTGTGACTGACTTTGATCATCATAATTGAAATCATTGTATATTGAAATTAGTGTTTCATAGTATCTTTTTCCGAGATTCAGGTATATGATGTGCATCACCTTGGTTGGTTGTATTTTGATGTTAGTAGCACTATCGCAGACAACACAGTACAATGGTTCTCAAACTTGTTCATGTCAAGGACCCCCAACTTAATACGTATTTGGCCGCGGACCCGCATCTGAAAACATTTTGTGCCAGAGATCCCCATACAAGGTTTTGTGTTGTAAAAATGTTTCAACAATATTCAACTTTTTTCAAATTGGTTCAAGATTTTTTGAAAATGGCAGATCTACTGTATAAGCTCACAATGCTTCGCGATGTGACGCGTTTTGAGCTTGTAGATTGGCTTTTTTTCAAACGGCCAATGTATAAATAGGGTTAAAGTGGTTAAACTGATTTTGAGGCTATATTAACTAATGTTGCTGGGGACCCCCTGGAACCCCTTCAAGGACCCCTGGGGTGGTCCTTGATCTGCACAGTGTGACATGTTGATGTTTCCTTCACGGGGAGGCGTTGATGTATCAGCTTTTACAAACAGGATGTTCTGAAACTAACTGTAACATGCAGTGACATAAATGAAATGTCTGAGGATGTGTTGGTGACAAGGGAGAACAGTGCATTGAACAATGAATGTCTCGTGGACTGCAATGTTTTTTTTTACAGAAAAAGAAATCAAGTCTGTTTGCACTGTATGATTTTTGTAATTGTTACAGTTTAGAATATGCTTAAAAGTGAAATAAAACAAGAAACTTTTATCTTAATTGCATATTTTAGTTTCAATAATTGCAGGTTTTGCAGGGCATCTTTGTCAATTCATAATTCCAGTAAGTCAAAACAAAGTTCCGCTTGCAGTACACAAGAAATAGTTTTGTTCCAGCTTTTTGTACATACATGCTGGTGTGAGACTTGCAGAGGTGGAAAAAGTACTCAATTATTTACTTGAGTAAAAGTATCAATACTGCAATGTAGAAATACTCTACAATACTGTTACAAGTAAAAGTCTGGAATTCAAAATTTACTTGAGTAAAAGTACAAAAGTATTGGTATCAAAATGTACTTAAAGTCCCGTTTCACAAGGTATCATGTGTATACAATGTATTCAAATATTTTGATAATAGCAGATCTACAAGCTCACAACGCATCGCATTGCGACGCGTTGTGCGCTTGTAGATCGGCTATTTTCAAATAGCCAAAGTTTAAATAGGGCTGAAGCGGTTAAGTATCACATTCTCAGTTAATCATTACATTCTCAATTGCATGTTGCAACCTAGCATGGCACATGAGTCATGGAGTACAAACCATGGCTCAAATGATAAATCAGAGGTTCATAATCGGAATATTGTGGGTTCAAAACTCCCAAGGAACATTTTTCACTTTCCATCTAAATTGTGAAAGGTGAGTTAACGATTACATTCCCGATTGCTTCTTCCATGCTAGCATGGCTCGAATGATAAATCAGGGGTTTAGAATTTGAAGGTTCTGGGTTCAAAGCTCTCAAAGAGCATTTTTCACTTTCCATCTAAATTGTGAAAGGTGAGTTAACTATTACATTCCCGATCAATTCTTCCGTGCTAGCATGGCTCAGATGATAAATCAGGGGTTTAAAGTCCGAAGGTTCTGGGTTCAAAGCTCCCAAAGAGCATTTTTCACTTTCCATCTAAATTGTGAAAGGTGAGTTAAACATTACATTCCCAATTGCTTCTTCCATGCTAGCATGGCTCAAATGATAAATCAAGGGCTTAAAATCTGAGGGTTCTGGGTTCAAAGCTCCGCAAGAGCATTTTTCACTTTCCATCTAAATTGTAAAAGGTGAGCTAAGTATTACATTCCCAATTGCATCTTCTATGCCAGCGTGGCTAAATAGATGAATCAGGGGTTTATAAACCAAAGGTTCAGGGTTCAAAGCTCGATTAATACAAAAGACAACTCCAACAACTAATACAAAATATCTCAAACAACCAAAAAAACAATCAATACAAAACTTCAAAGTGCCTCAATAAAAAAACATAAAACAGGGGTCAAAAAAATAACAAATAAGTCAGCTATAATACTAATAATGTCAATGACATACAACAAAAATGGCTTTGCTTAGTATGTACATATTTATTAAGCTCCTCCCACTGGAGGTGGGCTTTACCCATGCTCCTCCGCCTCCTACCGGAGCTAAAAGAGGGCGTGAGGAGGGAGGCGGGCTGATTCCACGCTCCTCGCCTTAAAAAGAGCAAAGATAGAGATTTACCAGGACCAAGATTCAAACCCCCAACCTTCCACCTGCAAGGCCTTTCCTTTACTCTTGCGCCACCAGGCTTTTCACACTAATTAGAAACTCGAGGTAATATTTGAAGTTTAAGGAAGAGGTGGCAGGTCAAAAGTTGAAAGTCTACAGCAAACACCTCTCCCCCTGACAGAATGACTGAATCTACTAGATTCACTGATGATCAGGGTTCATTATGACACAACCTTTTTTGAGTTTTAGTTTATTGTTAAAAACTATCTGTTGAAAAAAAAATGCAACGGATGGTTGGAGAGCAAACAGAGGGATGTTTAATGTTATCAAAACACATATTCGTTATTGTCATATCTTAAAGTCATTTATCAATTTCAGAAGACCAAAACTATCAGTTTTAATGTGTGAACCTGGCTCAGAGTTCAAACAAAATAAGAGCAATACACTTAAACACAGAATTGATTATGAATATAAAGACACAGGCTAATTAACTAATTGTTTATGAGTGAGTTAGTCTGCAGAATCTGTAGTGGATGTGTGTAAAGCAGTGGTTTTCAAAGTGGGGTCCAGGGGACCCTCATGGTTTCTTGAGGGGGTTCTGAATGTCCTCTTACATTTCTGTAACTCCCGAGAGTGTCCAAAATGGAACCAAATGGACCCCTAATGGTTAATTTGTACACTCTCAGAGATATGGGGGTCATTGAAATTGAAACGTCTTAGAAGTAAGGAGTTGGATGATGGATGCAAACCAAAAGACAAACAAGCCGAGGGGAGAATGAGAGACTCCAAAAGTAATGAAGACTGTTGTCACTATGCGAGTCAGGAGGGAGTGCAGGACAGAAAGACCAAGGCAGACTGGTTCAGATACAAGGAGTTTTCTTTTTTTTTATTATGACACAAACCAGGGAACACAAGGAGCACGAGAAGGACTAGGAAGGCACTTGCAAGTTTCACTTGTAAAAGCACAAGAAGATAGCCTACATACACCGAATCAAGGAGACTAGATCAAACACTAAGATATTCGCAGACTACTACATACAACAAACAGACTGGCAGTGAAGGGCAAACAGGAACACATTGGAGACACAGGTGTATATGTATGGACAATCAACACACGATTGGCTAGGGCTAAACAAGACACAGGTGAACAACATTTGCAAATGACAGGGTGAGACAAGACAGGTAGCAGCAAACAGAAACACTCAGACATCACTACAAATCAAAAGGTACACAAGTGTAAATTAAACTAGAACTAAGAAGGTATATTTCTAAAATATGTAAAGAAACACAACTGTATTGTAAAACACCAAGTATAACTAAGAAACAAGGAACACAACAAGAAAACACAACAGTTATTGTTAAAAAACAGATCTGTTGGAACATTTTTCTCTGCACCCAGATTTACTCTTTCGTTTATAGCAAACAGAGGGATGTTTAATGTCATCAAAATACAAATCCGTTATTGTCATATCTTATAGTTATTAAATAGAGTTGTATCTTCCATATCAGTGTGGCTCAGGAGATATACCAGGGATTCATAAGCTGAAGGTTTAGGCTTTGAAACGCCTTAATATGATGTTGACTCATGTGGCATGCTAGCATGGCACATGAGTCAGGAGTACAAACCATGGCTCAAATGATAAATCAGGGGTTCATAATCTGAATATTCTGGGTTCAAAACTCCCAAGCAACATTTTTCACTTTCCATCTAAATTGTGAAAGGTGAGTTAAGTATTACATTCCCGATTGCTTCTTCCATGCTAGCATGGCTCAAATGATAAATCAGGGGTTGATAATCCAAAGGTTTTGGGTTCAAAACTCCCAAGGAACATTTTTCACTTTCCATCTAAATTGTGAAAGGTGAGTTAACTATTACATTCCCGATTGCTTCTTCTATGCTAACATGGCTCAAATGATAAATCAGGGGTTTATAATCAAAAGGTTCTGGGTTCAAAGCTCCCAAAGAGCATTTTTCACTTTCCATCTAAATTGTGAAAGGTACGTTAACTATTACATTCCCGATTGCTTCTTCTATGCTAGCGTGGCTCAAATGATAAATCAGGGGTTTATAATTCAAAGGTTCTGGGTTCAAAGCTCCCAAAAAGCTTTTTTCACTTTCCATCTAAATTGTGAAAGGTGCATTAACTATTACATTCCCGATTGCTTCTTCTATGCTAGCATGGCTCAAATGATAAATCAGGGGTTTATAATCCAAAGATTCTGGGTTCAAAGCTCCCAAAAAGCATTTTTCACTTTCCATCTAAATTGTAAAAGGTGAGTTAACTATTACATTCCCGATTACATCTCCTATGCCAGCGTGGCTCAATAGATGAATTGGAGGTTTATAAACCAAAGGTTCAGGGTTCAAAGCTCACCTAATACAAAAGACCAACTCCAACAACTAATACAAAATATCTCAAACAACCAAAACAACAATCAATACAAAACTTCAAAGTGCCTCAATAAAAAAACATAAAACAGTGGTAAAAAAAAAAACAAATAAGTCAGCTATAATACTAATAATGTCAATGACATATAACAAAAATGGCTTTGCTTAGTATGTACATATTTATTAAGCTCCTCCCCACTGGAGGTGGGCTTTACCCATGCTCCTCCCCCTCCTACCGGAGCTAAAAGAGGGCGTGAGGAGGGAGGCGGGCTGATTCCACGCTCCTCGCCTTAAAAAGAGCAAAGATAGAGATTTACCAGGACCAAGATTCAAACCCCCAACCTTCCACATGCGAGGCCTCTCCTTTACTCTTGCGCCACCAGGCTTTTCACACTAATTAGAAACTCGAGGTAATATTTGAAGTTTAAGGGAGAGGTGGCAGGTCAAAAGTTGAAAGTCTACAGCAAACACCTCTCCCCCTGACAGAATGACTGAATCTACTAGATTCACTGATGATCAGGGTTCATTATGACACAACCTTTTTTGAGTTTCAGTTTATTGTTAAAAACCATCTGTTGAAAAAAAAAAAATGCAACGGATGGTTGGAGAGCAAACAGAGGGATGTTTAATGTTATCAAAACACATATTCGTTATTGTCATATCTTAAAGTCATTTATCAATTTCAGAAGACCAAAACTATCAGTTTTAATGTGTGAACCTGGCTCAGAGTTCAAACAAAATAAGAGCAATACACTTAAACACAGAATTGATTATGAAAATAAAGACAAAGGCTAATTAACCAATTGTTTATGAGTGAGTTAGTCTGCAGAATCTGTAGTGGATGTGTGTAAAGCAGTGGTTTTCAAAGTGGGGTCCAGGGGACCCTCATGGTTTCTTGAGGGGGTTCTGAATGTCCTCTTACATTTCTGTAACCCCCGAGAGTGTACAAAATGGAACCAAATGGACCCCTAATGGTCCATTTGTACACTCTCAGAGATATGGGGGTCATTGAAATTAAAATGTCTTAGAAATAAGGAGTTGGATGATGGATGCAAACCAAAAGCCAAACAAGCCAAAATGTGAGAGGGGAGAATGAGAGACTCCAAAACTAATGAAGACTGCTGTCACTATGCGAGTCAGGAGGGAGTGCAGGACAGAAAGACTAAGACAGACTAGTTAAGATACAAGGGGTTTTCTTTTTTTTATTATGACAAAAACCAGGGAACACAAGGAGCACGAGAAGGACTAGGAGGGCACTTGCAAGTTTCACTTGTAAAAGCACAAGAAGAAAGCCTACACTGTACATACACAGAATCGAGGAGACTAGATCAAACACTAAGATACTCGCAGACAACTACATATACAACAAACAGACTGGCAGTGAAGAGCAAACAGAAACAAATTGGAGACACAGGTGCTTATCTATGGACAATCAACACACGATTGGCTAGGGCTAAACAAGACACAGGTGAACAACATTTGCAAATGACAGGGTGAGACAAGACAGGTAGCAGCAAACAGAAACACTCAGACATCAAATCAAAAGGTACACAAGTGTAAATTAAACTAGAACTAAGAAGGTATATTTCTAAAATATGTAAAGAAACACAACTGTATTGTAAAACACCAAGTATAACTAAGAAACAAGGAACACAACAAGAAAACACAACAGTTATTGTTAAAAAACAGATCTGTTGGAACATTTTTCTCTGCACCCAGATTTACTCTTTCGTTTATAGCAAACAGAGGGATATTTAATGTCATCAAAATACAAATCCGTTATTGTCATATCTTATAGTTATTAAATAGAGTTGTATCTTCCATATCAGTGTGGCTCAGGAGATATACCAGGGATTCATAAGCTGAAGGTTTAGGCTTTGAAACGCCTTAATATGATGTTGACTCATGTGGCATGCTAGCATGGCACATGAGTCAGGAGTACAAACCATGGCTCAAATGATAAATCAGGGGTTCATAATCTGAATATTCTGGGTTCAAAACTCCCAAGCAACATTTTTCACTTTCCATCTAAATTGTGAAAGGTGAGTTAAATATTACATTCCCGATTGCTTCTTCCATGCTAGCATGGCTCAAATGATAAATCAGGGGTTGATAATCCAAAGGTTCTGGGTTCAAAACTCCCAAGGAACATTTTTCACTTTCCATCTAAATTGTGAAAGGTGAGTTAACTATTACATTCCCGATTGCTTCTTCTATGCTAGCATGGCTCAGGGTTTATAATCAAAAGGTTCTGGGTTCAAAGCTCCCAAAGAGCATTTTTCACTTTCCATCTAAATTGTGAAAGGTACGTTAACTATTACATTCCCGATTGCTTCTTCTATGCTAGCATGGCTCAAATGATAAATCAGGGGTTTATAATCCAAAGGTTCTGGGTTCAAAGCTCCCAAAAAGCATTTTTCACTTTCCATCTAAATTGTGAAAGGTGCGTTAACTATTACATTCCCGATTGCTTCTTCTATGCTAGCATGGCTCAAATGATAAATCAGGGGTTTATAATCCAAAGGTTCTGGGTTCAAAGCTCCCAAAACGCATTTTTCACTTTCCATCTAAATTGTAAAAGGTGAGTTAACTATTACATTCCCGATTACATCTCCTATGCCAGCGTGGCTCAATAGATGAATCGGAGGTTTATAAACCAAAGGTTCAGGGTTCAAAGCTCACCTAATACAAAAGACCAACTCCAACAACTAATACAAAATATCTCAAACAACCAAAACAACAATCAATACAAAACTTCAAAGTGCCTCAATAAAAAAACATAAAACAGTGGTAAAAAAAAACCCAAATAAGTCAGCTATAATACTAATAATGTCAATGACATATACTGTAACAAAAATGGCTTTGCTTAGTATGTACATATTTATTAAGCTCCTCCCCACTGGAGGTGGGCTTTACCCATGCTCCTCCCCCTCCTACCGGAGCTAAAAGAGGGCGTGAGGAGGGAGGCGGGCTGATTCCACGCTCCTCGCCTTAAAAAGAGCAAAGATAGAGATTTACCAGGACCAAGATTCAAACCCCCAACCTTCCACTTGCGAGGCCTCTCCTTTACTCTTGCGCCACCAGGCTTTTCACACTAATTAGAAACTCGAGGTAATATTTGAAGTTTAAGGGAGAGGTGGCAGGTCAAAAGTTGAAAGTCTACAGCAAACACCTCTCCCCCTGACAGAATGACTGAATCTACTAGATTCACTGATGATCAGGGTTCATTATGACACAAAGTTTTTTGAGTTTCAGTTTATTGTTAAAAACCATCTGTTGAAAAAAAAAAAATGCAACGGATGGTTGGAGAGCAAACAGAGGGATGTTTAATGTTATCAAAACACATATTCGTTATTGTCATATCTTAAAGTCATTTATCAATTTCAGAAGACCAAAACTATCAGTTTTAATGTGTGAACCTGGCTCAGAGTTCAAACAAAATAAGAGCAATACACTTAAACACAGAATTGATTATGAAAATAAAGACAAAGGCTAATTAACCAATTGTTTATGAGTGAGTTAGTCTGCAGAATCTGTAGTGGATGTGTGTAAAGCAGTGGTTTTCAAAGTGGGGTCCAGGGGACCCTCATGGTTTCTTGAGGGGGTTCTGAATGTCCTCTTACATTTCTGTAACCCCCGAGAGTGTACAAAATGGAACCAAATGGACCCCTAATGGTCCATTTGTACACTCTCAGAGATATGGGGGTCATTGAAATTAAAATGTCTTAGAAATAAGGAGTTGGATGATGGATGCAAACCAAAAGCCAAACAAGCCAAAATGTGAGAGGGGAGAATGAGAGACTCCAAAAGTCATGAAGACTGCTGTCACTATGCGAGTCAGGAGGGAGTGCAGGACAGAAAGACCAAGACAGACTAGTTAAGATACAAGGGGTTTTCTTTTTTTTATTATGACAAAAACCAGGGAACACAAGGAGCACGAGAAGGACTAGGAGGGCACTTGCAAGTTTCACTTGTAAAAGCACAAGAAGAAAGCCTACACTGTACATACACAGAATCGAGGAGACTAGATCAAACACTAAGATACTCGCAGACAACTACATATACAACAAACAGACTGGCAGTGAAGAGCAAACATAAACACATTGGAGACACAGGTGCTTATCTATGGACAATCAACACACGATTGGCTAGGGCTAAACAAGACACAGGTGAACAACATTTGCAAATGACAGGGTGAGACAAGACAGGTACTGTAGCAGCAAACAGGAAACACTCAGACATCACTACAAAACAAAAGGTACACAAGTGTAAATTAAAACTAGAACTAAGAAGATATATTTCTAAAATATGTAAAGAAACACAACTGTATTGTAAAACACCAAGTATAACTAAGAAACAAGGAACACAACAAGAAAACACAACAGTTATTGTTAAAAAACAGCTGTTGGAACATTTTTCTCTCCACCCAGATTTACTCTTTCGTTGAGAGCAAACAGAGGGGTGTTTAATGTCATCAAAATACAAATCCGTTATTGTCATATCTTATAGTCATTAAATAGAGTTGCATCTTCCATATCCGTGTGGCTCAGGAGATATACCAGGGATTCATAAGCTGAAGGTTTAGGCTTTGAAACGCCTTAATATGATTTTTCACTCTCAATCTAAAATCGAAGAGGTTGGTTAAGTATTGCATTCTTACGTGAGTTTTCCATGTTAGTGTGGCTCGAGGTATTAGGGTATGTTCTGTAATAATAATCAAAATATACAAAGTAACTACTAACTACATTTTTCAAATAATTTTAGTGGAGTAAAAGTATAGTATTTGCCTCTGAGATGTAGTGGAGTAGAATGGAGATCCGGTTGTCCAGGGCCACAGATCTGACCCTGGCAGCGGCCTGAAACTCAATTAGCTTACAAAAAATTATACAAAATTAAAGGTAGGGTAAGTGATTTTCTTTGGTTAAAATAAGTGTTATAGCTCTATATTCTGATAGTACTCATTGCTATAGAGTGTTTGTTCAGTATTAGGAGTCTCCTTGTCTCTACAGCTCTTTATAAAACAGAAAATGCATTTTTGTTTCAGTTTCAGTTTCATTTCTAATTTTATCCACTCAGGATAGAGAACTCAATCAGGATATAGATTAAACAAGTGGAATTGGAAGTGATGACACCAAGAAATGAGCATGCAAAATTGGAACTGGAACACTATAAAAATGAAGCTTAAAATGGGTACTTTCTCCTGATTGGCTGAGATTTTGACACCTACCGAAACATGTATTTTCTATTTAAGAGCTGGAGCCTGGAGAGACGGGGAGACTCCTGTTACTGAGCAATGATTACTATCAGAATATAGTGCTTTAACCTTTTAACAAAATACTTTTTGTTTTAACCCAAAAATATCACTTACCCTACCTTTAAGTTGAAATACGGAGATACAAGGTTTCTGCCGGACAGCAAACCAGAATCAGAATCAGAACGTTGGTGAAACACAGTTACATACTGGAGGATGTGGAGTGGTGCGTTCTATACAGAAGAGGGCAGTGTTGGCCATGACATAAGAACAATGCTCAGACATGAACCAAGAATCTAAGTCATGTCAAATCGCTGTTGTCTGCAGAAGTACTAGTAGTACTAATTGTAATGGCTGAATCAAGAGTAAGGGCATTCATGAATTACAGTTTTTAATCCATAGATAAAACGTTTTTTTAGGATCCATTCCCTCGATTATGTGAGTGTACCAAAACATTCAACATCTGCATCAGCATTAGAATTGAATCTGAACATGCATTGTACAACACAGGCTTGATATGTGCATGGGAAGGGCTGTGCACATGTGAATTATTATACCACATTAATTGCACACATCCCGCTGTACCTCGTACTTGATGCCCATTACTCAGCAGAAGACTTACCCATTAAGACCTGAGGCCAATTCTACAAATTGTCTGTTTTTAGAATGTCTTCTAAAAACTGTTTTTTGAAAAAAACATGTAACTATGTCAGTGGTTCTCAAACTTTTTCATGCCAAGGACCCCCAAAATTATATGTATTTGACCGCGGACCCCCATCTCATCCCAATATTTTGTTCCAGGGACCCCCAGTAGCAAATATTTGAGTTAAAAATGTTCGCTTACATATACATATTCACAGATTTGCACTCATTTTTCAAAAATAGCAGCTCTACAAGCTCGTAGTGCGGCACTCGGTGCCGCGCTATGAGCTTGTATATCTGCTATTTTTGAATAGCCAAAGTGTAAAATAATGCTTTTTTAGCTCAAATCAAAAAAAGATGCCTTCCAGGTCTGAATGGGTTAAGTTTATAATGGCATCAGACTCCAGACAGATGCACCCGGACTGACTTGTCTGGGATGGGCCAAACCTGTGGGACTCGACTGGTTACTGCAGTCAATGCAAGAGACAGTGTCAGACTGCCATACAGTGAGATAAAGAGAACAGGGCTGTATGTCTGCTCATGGTCCTATATCATACATGGGCCACATGCGGCCCCCCACCTTCACTTAATGCGGTCCGCAGGTTCATATCGGAATACTGATCTATTATTGATTTCAGCTGTTACAATTGCAAACATGACCCGCTTTATTTACTACTACTATATTAGTAGTAGCTTAATGGCTAGTATTAAAATTCTATTGTCTTTTTCTTTGTCCAATGTATTTGTATTTCAGTTCATAAAGTTAACATAAGTATAACTAAATGCATTTGAAATTAAATCAAAATGTTACTTTTCAGAATTCCAATTCAAAAATAGCCAAAAAGAAATCAGAATTCCAATTCAAAATAAGCAAAAATAGCAGATCTACAAGCTCAAAATGCGTCGCGCTGGATCTGCTATTTTTGTGTGACATAGAATGGCCCGACAGTATATGCAACGTGGCCCTCTGGAGTGAGTGTGGAAATATAGTGGCCCTCTCCATCATCAAAGTTGCCCACCCCTGTCCTATACGTTTAGTCAAAGGTGGCAGCGGGAGACAGAAAAACTAGTGAACAGACCAAAAAACATAGAAACACATTGACTGTTTGAAAGAGAGAGAGAAAGACGGAGAGAGAGACTAGTCTTATATTTTGGAATATTTTCAGTTGTCAATAGGTAATATACCGCATGCAGTGCCTTCATCTAAACCTCATTTCAGGTTCTAATTGTTATATCTTGTGCTCTTTCAATTCTTCAGGAGCATCGGGTAACATTGTCTTACTCACTATACACACTTGCCTATATACAATGCTATATAAATCCATCTCAGTCAGTTTGATTGATCATAATGATGGTCTATTAGCAGAGCAAGTACACTTTGATGTTCTCTCCCCGGCGAAGACCGGGGGCCACGGTGTTAAAAGTCATTCAGAAGTGTGGCAGTGATGACAGTAAGTTGTTCTCAAGTAGGGGGAAATTGTGCGATAACTATGTAACATTCATATCATTTGAATTATAAATCACAGTAAGGAGTAAGTCTGTGTTCTGAGTTGATGAATATTTAAAGGATTGAGTATACAGATCATCATATTGACAAAGGGAGAATACTAATGTCCTATTCTCTTAGTCTGATTAGAGGTTAAGCAGAATGCTAACTGCATAATTTATTTTCATTATTGCAGTTTTTTTTACCTCTTGATTTGGCTTTTCTTTGCAGGTCTGAAAACTTCTTTGTGCAGATCTTTTTTTTTTTTGGTCTGGAAATGTTTTAGAAGGAGAATATACAGACAGGCTCTGCATGCTAATAAGATAGGGCACTGGTGTCATCTGTGCTTTGCATGTCAAAAAAATAAAAATAATGATGATTTATTTCACCTTTTATCATGCAAACAGTTAGCTATTAAAATACCATTCCTTCTCCTTTGGTTTAATAGACGTACATTGAGGCAGCAGATGATAACTACGCGCCTTTATATCGTAGGCCTTTTTTTTCCCAACAGCAATTGACACTCACAGAGTGCCCATTGTCCCCACTGACACACACATTGTCCACAGTCTGTTAAATTGAATGTTATATTTAACTAGTTTGAAACTGGGGCAGAGTTACATGCTTTTTCTTTTGTATGATTCTAACTCCTTCCTCTGGTGGAATGGGCTTATTTCACAGAGAGAGAGAGAGAGAGAGAGAGAGAGAGAGAGAGAGAGAGAGAGAAGACAGAGAGGGAGAGTGGGAGTGAAAGGCCTATGCAGCCGAGAGTGTCTAACAGTGAGGAAATCAATATGATGTAAATTATTAAGAGCTCAGGAATGCGTCTGACCCCTACTGTCTTGCAGCAGGCTGGGCTCTGAAGGCTGCCAGGTGGACGCGGGCCTGGACTCTTCCCTCTAACACTCATTAGTGGCTGGGAGCCGGGGCTCCATGTGAGTGGGAAGGCAGGGATCACAGCGGGGAAGTGATGGCCCAGGCCTCTCACATCCCGGCTCAGCCTCTTGCTCCGGCTCCGCCAGCCTCTCCCTGGAAGCTCATTAGTAAGTGCACTGATGCATAAGAGCTAGTCATTAGCTGTTTTTTTTCCCCCTCGTCTTCACCCCCCCCCCCTTTAGCCCCCCCCCCCTCCCCAACACCATGTCTGATCCTGAAGACCAGTGGCAGCACCAGTTTAAAAGACAGGAGAGGTCCACTTTACCGCAGGTACTATAACCAGATGAGCTGTGAGATTCTCTGACAGACAGTGGTATAGCCAGAATGCTTTTTTCTCCTTTCTTTCTGTCTTTCTTTCTTTCTTTCCGTCTTTCTTTTTTTCTTTTTGTAGTCAATTTGGAGTGGGCTCTTCAAATGGAGTCCATCCATAGCCCTTCAAACCGAAGAGTAAACATTAGCGCTTGACCAGGACTTTGGCTGAACGCCCCTTTCTTCCTCCATGGTTGGTTTTGATCTGGGGTATTTGCTTTCGCTGCTGGCCAGATCCCCCTCAGCACCTGACGGCTACCCGGGCTCTGAGTAAATAAGATCTGCGGCCCAGGTCTCTTCAGGGCTGCTGGGTAAATAAGGTCTCTGGTGTGCGTAGCGTGCCTGGCAGCAGGGTGAGCATTGGTCCAGAGGCCTCCAGAGGCACGCCATCCCCCTTTCCTATATCTAGCTGTTTAATTCTCTCATCCTTCCTCTCTCCCCTCTAACTTACTATATCTTCCATCCCTTGCTCTCCTCCGTCCCCCTCCTCCTCCCCCTCTGTCTTCCCACGCACGCACGCACGCACGCACACACACACACACACACGCACACACGCACACGCTAGTACTGCATGCATAGAGAGCTCCTTCTCAGCAGGCGTGCTGATTAATGCTAGGCAGTTGTACTCATGAACATTTATGGCTTCTAAAGCCCTTATAACAGGACCCATGTGTGTCTAACATCATGGAATTGATTTGATCACTTATTCATAATATTATAGGCAGATCGGTGAAATAGAAAGGAGCAAAAATAAACCTTTTTAGACGTTTAGTGCCATGCTAAATTGCCCCTAATCTTTCTGTCAATACCCTACCAGAGATTATTCCCTTGCTTTTTTTTTCATAAGCTGCGCTCGGATACGCTTGAAGTATGTGGCTGGACATTAACCGCCATTACAATTTAAGATCCGTTAATTAAAAGTGTTTGAACATCAAGCTCCTCTCTCAGAGGAACAGTTTGGCATTTAGTGAGACATAAAATGTCATAAAGATAAATGATGATGATAGCACCTGCAATAATGTAATTACTTTCACAATGGTAATCTTCCAAGCCACAAACAAATGGATTTCATATACCACAAAAAGATTACACAATTTAACACGTTGTGTCTTTGTGACTTATTAAAAAAAAGGGGGAAAAAGTCATGGGGGACCTGCAAAATGCTGAACTCTGGATCTCATTGAACTTACATCCTGTGTAGTGTAGCTTCATGCTTTCATTTGGTCTCAACTCTTAACAATTGCTCACAGTAAGCTTGTGATTAGTAGTGGGCTGTGTTGTCTTTGCACACAGTTAGCAGTCCTTGTTCGGTGGAAACAACAATAGCAGAATAGTGGAGCAAAGAGATAACTAGGTAAGTTTATGTGTGTCATTCAGTCAGCATAACGAGGAATTCGCCTTTGTGGAAGTTTACTGAGTCAAATCTCATCAGCTTAATGTGATCTGGCGCTGGCCATGCTGGATCCCCTTATGCCAATTAATCCAGGTTGTAACTCGCACAGACTCCTGCTGACCAATTCACATCCATTGTTGATCGTTTTTGGCTGCAGGAGCCCCACAATCTCCTTGTTAGAGCCAAAAACCACAAGAAACCCACCACCTCTTTCAGCCACATCATATTGTGTGTTGATTGCCAGCAATTAGTAAAGCCAGGCGGGCTGAGAAATGACAAGATGGGGCATGGCGATTGCAATGCATGGATGGTGCTTGGCTCACACGCCAGCTGAAAGGCTTCTACAATGTTTGTTAACCCTTGGGGTCACGACTGATTCACTGGCACAGCCAGACAACGAGATTTATGTAACACAAATCAATACCCAGTCAGACTTCTACCATTGTGGACCGCCAATCCGTGGACCGCCAATCCAGGCGCCCCGCTCTATCAGTCGAACATGACTCTAATGTGTTTGTATTCCTGTTTAACCCGGCCTGTGATGAATCTCTTGGCAGGGTGAGACGGAGACGGTGAGTAGCACGCTGCCCTTGATTAGTGAGGGGATGCACAAGGCAACACGCAGGGGTTGATGCAGTGGTGTGTCACGGAGGCAATAGACGATCAGTCTTTTTTGCATCCCGGTCGAGGCTCTTTTATCCAGTGTTTGTCACGTCATCTGCCATTGTGAGGAAAATCTGCAATTTACATCCCCTGAGTCTGATAGTGTATCAAAAGGACTAATGATAGTGTGTTTGGGTGTTGATCCCACTCAGCGCTGTCTGAAGTAAATTAGAATGAATGCCATATCTACTGCCACTCCACACTGGGAGTGTTCACTGGCCAATCTCACAGGCCCTCTTTATTCTCAACGCCATCAGGCCTGATTTCATTAACGCTGCTTGTCAGCCACGCACAATGGGAGACACACCTGGCACAACACTCAAGCAAACACACACACGCGCACACACACACACACACACACACACACACACACACACACGCACACGCACACGCACACGCACACGCACACACACACACACACACGCGCACGCACATGCACATGCACACGCACACACACACACTTGCTGTACTATAGATTAGTTGTACAGTAGGAATACTTCTCTCACAAGCTGGCAGTCCAATAACGTACAATTTGTTTAATGTCCTCCCTGCTTATGCCGTTTAAGGGCTAAATTGGAAAGGGCCATTGAGTGACGTGTGGTATTCTCTGAGCATTGAGCAGTGGGCACAATAGGGGGATGCAGCCCGGGTGCCAAGTTCTATTCCAGGGGCCGCATTCCAATTGATTACGAGGCTTGTGAAACAAACGCCGGTGACAGAGGAGAGCACAGCCCTGGTAACAGTTTGGCACCGCGCCAGGCGTACAGTCGGATCTATACTTCGTCGCACTGTGGTGTCGCTCGCCGAGAATAAAACATTTTCAAGCTATAACAACTTGTTCTGTACTTTCTATCAAGAGACGCCGTCATGCGACTACCTATGAATTGCGCTTTATGGTTGATTCCCTGATGCTTTGCCCTGTCTCTCTCTTTCCCCCTCTATCCATGTATCTCACACACATGACACCCACAATTTGAGCATTGGGACAACTGTCTCTGTGCCTGTGATGATAGAGAAGACCACATATAAGCGTATAAGATATGTATGGGCCATATATTTTTGCCTGTTTCCTTGAATTCTATTGATGTGATGTGATGGATATGAGCCTGCTATCTTCACTGTTTTAAGACTTTGGGGAAATAAAGCCATCGCATGCTACTATAGGAAGTCAATTCTAAAGAGGAATAAAAGGAGAAATGATTAGGTTTGTTTATCCTGCACCTGTATTAAACCTTATCCTTCACTTTATACTTATATAAACTTGAACTAGAGCGAGAACTAAGAGAGGTCTTTGCACAGTAAAATCATTAGTGTTAAATGAAGTCTTTTGAGTGTGTAAAAAGGGACCCAAAGGGACCCTTAAGGTTAAATTAACAATGAGGATTTTACGGTGCGTGCGTGCGTGTGTGTGCATGCGTGTGTGTGTGGTCTTAGCAGCAGGACCCTGTAAACACCCCATTCTCTTTGTTGTTAAAGAGAGTGAAGTTGATGATTGGATAAACTGGGCCTGGATTATTGCACTGGAAAATGAAAGCATATGCACAATTTGCATTTTAATGAGCTAGTGAGCATTATAAAAACAAATTGTCCTGGCAACAGCAACACTTGTGGAAGCTGTGGCTCAAATAAAATTTTATTAACGTATATATATTCCACTTTATTTGTTTAGATCACTTATCTGTGTAATAACAATGTAAAAAAAAAGGTTGCTCAGGGTGCATTTAGTGTTGATTCAAGCATCACCGGGATTACTTTTATTTTTGCGTTTTAACATTGCTCAGACTGTCGTTCATACACAAGTGTGTGTCATATCATGTGTTGCATCTTGCTCTCTCTAAATCCACTTTGATTGTGACAAGAATGAGGAAGCCATGCGTGAAATTTATGCATGGCAGATGAGAAGTTCAGTAGGCCTGTGCCTAACAAAACGCTGTTCAATTAAAAGCGAAGTAATGGCATCCTATATAATAAGGAATATCTGTGCATACATAAACTGACAGAAAAGCATGATGGCTCATTCGCTTCATGCTATGTAATTTAGCTAATGCATTTCTCCTTGCTCTTTAAAACACTTGCACATTCAAATTTGCCATCATAATCTCTATGACAGAGGACATTAATTATGGTCGTCGGGCTGATCGTTGTTTCTTCACAACATCTCTGATTAAAATTTCACACATTGTAATGATGTGCTTCAGTGCTAGAAGCTGTGAAATTTACTAAGCAGTCAATGAGTTTGAATTCTTATTCTTGGGAGATTTGTTCAGTATTAAAAAAAAAAAGATGACTTATAATCCGTGGCAGCCAAATCAAAGCTGTTAAGTGCTTGAGGAAAAGCTTTATTTACACGCAAATGGTAATATATCTTAGCAACTTGTTCATTAGAATATTGTGCAAATGAGGGAACAACAAAGCAGTAACTTCTCTCCTGATATGTGGGTTCAAATTTCGTATTTGGGAAGTTTAATTAAGCAATAGATTATGTTTTGAAGGGAGTGTTCAGTTTAATGAATCCCCAGAGACCAGAGATAAACACTGCAATGGTATCAAAGCATTCATCTCTTTAATGGATGCGAAAATTAGGAATGTAAATGGTCTTGAGCCTTTATTTTCAGTGCTCGTGGGAATGTTTACCGGATAAAGATGACACTTACGTAACCCACATTATACATATACTTTCTTTTTTGGAAACTGTATGAATACTACGTTCTCTTAATGTTTTCAAGGACAAATACCAAAAAAGGCTTTTTTTAAATGCTTGGTTTTTAAAAGCTGTGCTTTCCAAATTATTTGTAAGGAGGGGTTCTTCTCTGTGTTGATATATTCGGGCTCTATGTCAGGGCAGCGATTCTCAGGTCATTGACCCCCCAAATTCACATTCATTAGGCCTGTGTCTCTCAAACTTTTTCCTGTCAAGGACCCCTAAATTCATATTTGGAGCCCCATCATAAAATATTTTGTGCCAGTGACCCCCATACAAGATTTGAGTTGTTAAAACATTTCAAATATATAAAGATTTCTTTTGAAAATAGCAGATCTACAAGCTCAGAACGGGTTGCACTTTCATTTGAGCTAAAAAGCATTATTTTACACTTTGGCTATTCAAAAATAGCAGATCTACAAGCTCGTAGCGCGGCACCGAGTGCCGCGCTACGAGCTTGTAGATCTGCTATTTTTGGAAAATCGTGATTTTTTTTTGGTAATAATTTCAAGTGAACTGAATTACAGTGACATTAAACTACTCGTCATTTTGGTTCAGACCCTCTGAAACCCCACTTTGAAGACCCACTGGGTTAGTCAATACACATCTTTTCCCTTTCGCATCAACATACAGACACCGCAGAGTTTATACCCACATCGAATCCTCGCTTCTCTTGTTTTCGCACGGGGGGAGAGAGAATCTGGAGAGAGAAGAACCACTGGTCATTTTAGCCGTTGCTTTTTTCAATAAGCTGTTTGCCTCTGCGAGGCTCTATATGCTGCAATCCCCGAAACAGTGCAGAGTCAGTGAACCCTGGTACATTGTGTGATGGAGGAGTGCTACGTGCCCAACATTCACCTCTGTGGCGAGGCTGGGGCTGTTGTTTATCCCTGTAATGTCCATTTTATTGGGAATCTCAGCGAGCCTTCACACTGCCTGCTGTGCTCAGCAGTGTGGAGAAGCCGGGGCCAGTTGAGTGGTGGTCAGTGGCTGTCAATCACTATCACAGGGATCAGTTAGCAGCCATCAGTCTGAGGAAACACACCTATAGGTGTTGTCTGTGTCCCCTCCTCTACTCATACACAGTGAAATCCTCAGTGTTCATCGAACTCTTAACCAAAAGGACATGTGCTGTAAGGCAGGGGTCTTCAACGTTTTCAGGCCAAGGACCCCCTAGCTGAGAGAGAGATGAAGCAGGGACCCCCTCTATATCGTATAAAATTGTGTTTCAGATTCAACATTTTTTGTTTACGTGGTCTGCTCTTTTTCCCTCTACACCTATGCCTCTTTGCCAAAAATAGCCGATCTACAAGCTCACAACGCCTCGCAGCGCGAGGCGTTGTGAGCTTGTAGATCGGCTATTTTTGGCGAAAGTTCTCCTCAGAAAAGGGATGCTAGGGCTCAAGTAGTTACGGTAAAATAAAAAATCCTATCACACAAAGATTTGGCGGACCCCCTGTAGTAAGTCTGAGGACCCCCTAGGGGTCCCGGACCCCCTGTTGAAGACCCCTGCTGTAAGGGACCTGTAAGGCTCCATTTGGTTACATTTGTATACTCTCAGTGTTACAAATTGTCGTTTAGATTAAAGGGCAAGACCACTTTGGTAGAGGTTTGGGTTGTGTAGTTACAGTACCTTGCCATGGTGTGACACCAGAGGTGGACAAGAAACCAAAGTAATTGCTCCATTGATTAGAAATTGATCATTCAAAATATGCTCCTTGTTAATGTTAATGGAGCAAGAATTGACAGACGTCTGCAATTGTCGCATTTTACATTTGTTTGGTTTCATCTGTATCGCCCAGAAATACCCGGGAAAAGTATCATATTTTGGTTTAACCAGAGGCAAAACAAAAAAATGGTTGTTCTCAAGCTTAGAGGAGGCTGTTGTTTGTTTCTTTATTTGGAACAGGGGTTGAGGGAGATGGTTATAGAAGTTGGGAGAAGTGAGCAGTCAGAGGTGATGCGAAAGGAAACACTGTTGTGTCCCCCAGCTGCTGCTAAACAAACACAAAACATTGATTATATCATCTTTACAGACACCCAGAGCTCCCTTTGTCTGCTGTTTACCTGACATGGAAGTAAACACCACGCTGGTCTGTAGACTTCCACTCTGCATTCTCATTTGCCGCGCCGTGCCCCTGTACATCTCCGACCGTGACCCGTTCCCACCCCTAATTTCCCCCATCACATTCAGAGCAGACCTGCCAGCGGTCAGCTTCATTACAGCCAATATCTTAAATCACCTCTTGTGTGTTCCTCACCAGTTTGGAGCTGAGTCTCTTCTGAATCACAGTCATTTAAATGTTCCTTGCGCTGATTTGAGGGTGCAGGTGGTAATACATTAAGGGACTGAGACAGCCGGCGGCGCGGCGCCGGAAGACCTTTATCCATTTACGCTAAGTTTCCACACACATTCTGCGGCATGTCGTTCTAATTAGGCCAATGGTTTTGACTGTGGCCACGTTCATATGGGACAGCTCACTTTAAGTTGTACAACAAGGTGATTCCAGATTTTTATATATACTGCCGGGCCAATAGATTATGTCGCGGCCTAGGGAATTTCGAGTAGAAATTGTGCATTAATGAAAGCAGAGAATGACTGCAGAGAATAATCGGAACGGGGTTATTGCTCATTTTTATCTCTATCTTACAGCCTTGGGCCTCTTAAAATATATATATATATATTTTTGTTACAGATCTTTAAGTTTGATTTACATTTTTTGGCGCATGCCCTATAACCCATTAAGACCTGGAACGCATCTGTGTCACTTTAGATTTCTTTGGCTGTTCAAAAATAGCAGATATACAAGCTCATAGCGCGGCACCGAGTGCCGCGCTATGAGCTTGTAGATCTGCTATTTTTGAAAAATCTTGAAACATTTTTTTTCGATTTTTTCAAAAAACTGTTAGGATTTAGAAAACATTTTTAAGAATCGCCTCTAATGGGATAATAGAGAAACGGGCATTGGACAATGCTCTATCCAAAATCAAAGTGATAGGTTCAACACTATATATGTATATATATATATATATATATATATATATATATATATAGTAAAAAAAACAACAGCTTAGCTCTACGTTTGAACCGGGGAGAATTCCCACTGTGTCTCCTCTCAATGATGAGCTCTCCTAGCAGGTAAAAGCTTCAGAAAGCCCTCGGTCCATTTCCATTCTAGCTTCCAGCCGTGTGAGTGGTGTGACAGCCTCTTGGGGCAGGAGGATTATTGAGATCAGGCCTCCCTATAGCTCCGTGCCTCTGGCCCCAGCCAGCCCCAGCCAGCTCCCCTAGCCCCCCAGTGCCTCACAGAGCAGCCCACCAGGCGCACAGAGAGCAAAGAGGCACCAGGGACCCCTCTAATTGTCCATGCTTTGGGCGGCTCTCTGGCAGAGCTAGCATGAAGAAGGCCCTCGGTCCCAAGGCTGTCCCACCGCTCGCCACT
The DNA here is from genome assembly GCF_963454915.1 of Gymnoscopelus microlampas. Lineage (NCBI taxonomy): Eukaryota > Metazoa > Chordata > Actinopteri > Myctophiformes > Myctophidae > Gymnoscopelus > Gymnoscopelus microlampas. The sequence continues at coordinate 34,810,189 of NC_139954.1, read as the reverse complement.
CAGCTCTTATACTTTGAGATTCGGAGGACTCTGCTTTGAGCATCTAACGTTCTCAGGGCTGTCCTATTGTACGCTGAAAAAGAGAGAAGTGAGGATTTCTCAAAGAAAATGTACTTTCAATACGATCCGCCAGTGTCAGATTATAACAGGGTCACATTCATTCTTCTAACAAGACGCACGCGAGTGGAATAATTGGTATAAACGTGTTTTTCGCCATGGATAGATGTTGTGCTACGATATACCGTAGCCAGGAGTGCAGAAAGTTGTGCTCTATGGATTTTCCATAGAGTACATCATATGCAATATGCTCCCAAACTTGGCAGATCAGCTCAGACCATTTGGATTTCCATCAGGTTTTAATGTAGCTTTGAAGGTGATTAAATCTGATCCTTTGGACTTTCAAGGATTTTCGTTCCACACCTGCTGGATATTTCACTTCAAGTGTAATCATGTTATTATGTTTGCAGCCATATTCACTAGAAAGTGTGCTTAGAAGAAAAGACAGGGCATTTTGGCAGAGACACCCATACACACCTTTGCAAACATTTTAGTTGAATTGGCCAGTAGCCTTGATGGCAGATTTCTAATAGCTACACAATATTTGGTTAAGATTAAGAAATGATAATTCTTTCATGGAGAAAAACTATTATACCGTGTGTGCGTGTGTGTGCGTGTGTGTGTGTGTGTGTGTGTGTGCGTGCGTGCGCGTGCGCATGCGCGTGTGCGTCTGTGTGTGTGTGTGTGCGTGTGTCAACTAATATTGAATGAATCTGAATCCAAGGAGGTTTGAATCACATTATATTCTGTGAGCTGCATGTTGCTCTAACATGCAAAGCAGGGCCTTGATTGCATCCAATGCTTAGTCATGCTATATACATATATATAAATACCCACGTATTCCCCGCTGCTACAAACAGAAGGCTAGCCACTGTATTTCAGCGTCGTGCCTAGGAGGTATACACTTCTTCAAAAGATCCTACAGGAGCTTGTTGTTAACTATAGACTGGTGAGAGCCTGAGGAACTGAGAGAGAGGCCATGGCTGCTGGGAATTCAATGAGGACTGACAAGGCCACCCGTACAAAGACAGGGGCAGAACCGTCCAGTGGGGGGAAGGGAGGCGGATAAATTCATGCATGTACAATTGTAAACACACACGCACGCGCACACACACACACACACACACACACACACACACACACACACATTTGTATTACTATACTTGTGAGGACATCAACACTTTAGGACAGCCATGTTATGAATGCCATTTAAAAAATAATAATTGCCATTTTTAACCGTAAGCCTAAAGCCGAAAAACAGCAGATCTACAAGCCCACAACGCGTCGCGCTGCGACGCGTTGTGAGCTTATAGATCAGCTATTTTTCGGTGCATGACACTGGCGCGCAACTAAGTATAAATCATGTTGAACTCCAATTCCAATCCCTAAACCTAACCTCTAAGACACCTAAATGTCTAATCCTGACCTGAATGTTTTTCTAATTGTAAACGTATCTCTACATTTTTTTAAACTATAAAACAGCCATTTGTCTTGTGAGGAAACCAGGAAAACGGTCCTCACAATGTATATTTCTTCAAATTCTACTATACTTGGTCCTCGCAAGTATAATAATACGGCACGCACACACACACACACACACACACACACACACACACACACACACACACACACACACACACACACACACACACACACACACACACACACACACACACACACACACACACACACACACCAGCGCACATACCCACACGCACACACCCACATGCACACACTCATTCAGACAGACACTCCGTTTTGTGTGCATGCACACATGCTTGTTGCCGTGCACACATATCCACAATGACTAACAACTTCTTTGATGCTTCCTGGTTGTTACATCCCCTTCATACTATGCTCCGTAGAGATTTATGAATCTTTGATACCTGTGACCCCTATATCTTTTCCCTTCTTTTTTTTCTCTTCTCTCGTCTGGCTGCATTTTTACAGGACACAATGATGTGACTGTATATCGTGGCTGTTGGGGTATAGGGTAGGGTAGGGTAGGGTGGGGGGTTGGTGCTGTTTGCACCATCTCCAAAGTGCTTAGTGTACCTTTGAGAGATACCGGTATACACAGTGTTCATTTAACCCATTAAGACCTAAGGCTGATTCTAAAAATGTTTTCTAAATTTTCAAAAAATATTTTTTCACGTTTAAAAAAAATAATAGCAGATCTACAAGCTCATGGCGCGGCACTCCATGAGCTTGTATATCTGCTATTTTTGAATAGCCAAAGAAATCTTAAGTGACACAGATGCGTTCCATGTCTAACTCTGAGAGTGTACAAATGTACACTCGCAGAGTTGGTTAAATTAACATAGAGTTAATTTAATGTGTTGTCGAAGCAAGTTCCCTTTTTCTGAAAAGGGAAGCACAGAGCGATCATGGATCATGGAACAGTGGCCGTGTCAGTGACAAGTCAGCAATCAAAATATGTTGAAATCAGTTATAGGTTATATAAATTATTTGCACGCCTTCTAATTGCATGATCAACCAAATGGAACTAAAATTAATTATGAACCACACAATAACATTTAGGTATGCATGCCATTTTGAAGAGTGACAAATCTGCACAATTAATCTATGTTTATTAGCAACATACATATTGCACAATTTCCTTGGCCACATAATTAATGTGATTTAATCTTGTTCATTCTAATCTCCCAGCTTTTTTTTTTTAATGAACAGAAAATGACCTGGTAAATTAACTGAAAAACTCTCCATCATAAATAGTGTGTGTGTGCGTGTGTGTGTGTGTGTGTGTGTGTGTGTGTGTGTGTGTGTGTGTGTGTGTGTGTGTGTGTGTGTGTGTGTGTGTGTGTGTGTGTGTGTGTGTGTGTGTGTGTGTGTGTGTGTGTGTGTGTGTGTGTGTGTGTGTGTGTGTGTGTACGAGTGCGTGTGCGTGTGTGTGAACCACTGCCATTGTCGACACGATACCACTGATCATCACCATTTAATTCTATTTTTATCAACCATTACCTCAGAAAATGTTTCATTAGAAAAAATAATATGCCAATTGCATTGTCTATAAAATAACTGTCAAATGCATTTGGGCTTCAGTTTGGACTGCTGTTTTTGATTTTCTCTGCCTGAGTTCATTCTCCTCTCCTGAATAGCTGGCACAAAACAAAACTGTCTAAACGTGCTTCTACTCTGCATATTGTGCAACTATAGGAAAAAGTTATGAGCTCAATAAATAAGCAGTTAGGAATGCTGGTCATGCCAGTAATGGCTATGAAAGGGATAGCTAGACAATAGTCCCTAACTGGACTGTGACAGGGTAATTATTGTGTGTGCGTAATAAAATTCTCTTTACATAGGTCAATCGGAAAGTGTAATTAAAAATGCGTTATAGATTATTTTTATTGAAGCAATTAAACCAAAAAAGCAAGAAAAGTAATTAAGTGTGGAGGTAATAATAACGTTGGTCAACAGCATTTGTTTTAGAAAAGAATTTGTTAGCCTCACCTCTCTCATAATAGCACACAAATCCTTCCATTCATGCTCTGTGATTTTATTATATAAAACTGGCTTTTACTGTGAAACAATTGAGTTTATAATGCCAAATCCCATGCAGAATTTAACTAAATTATTATCGTGAGTGATGATTGCCAACAAATGCTAGATTTGAATTACCATCTTCCTCCACGTATTGAATGTCTGAAGATCCCCACCATTCATGCTACTGGTTTATAATTATGTTAAATTGGCTGTCTTATCAGCCCTTAAAGACTTGGGATTATCAGCGTCTTTACTGTGTGGACTGTTCCAAATTCCTTGTGGATGTGCGCCTGTTCCCCACACAAAGAGGAAAAAGGACAGATAATATTGGGAGGTTAAACTCCACAATTTCCTCTTAAAAGAGGTAAGGGGAGCCATTGCACAAATGTGCTCCCGCTTTATGAGGGAAATCAGACTCAGGGGTCTGTGGGGCATTAACATCCACTTGACTTTGAGTGCAGCAGATTTTCCAAGCCAACACATACATGCAGCTGACACATCAACTGTGTTGATCTCTGCAATTGTGTCAGGTAACTGAATTCAGATGATATGTTAATGTGAAGGGGAGATATGTTGCCCTAGTTAGCATATGGAGCAATTGCATTCCAGGAGCTTATTATCATTCAGCTTGCACATTTCTGAACAGCACAATAATAATCTAATTGTCAGGTAGGAAAATTTGCATCATTTTATAAGGTCAAAGATAGTGCGGTGAAAAAAGCGAGGAGGGGAAAAAAAACACTTCAGCCAAAGGTGTCAGTTCTCAAAAGAAGCATGAATTAAGTTGTTCAGGTTTTCTTTGTAATCTAAAATGTACACTGATGTTTGGTCTGCATTTAAATGTTGACTCTGTAAAATCATAGAGGAAAGAAATAGGAAATATTATAATGAATGCATGAAAGGAATAGAAGATAAGATAAAAAGAAGTCTAGGCTTTTAAAACAAATTTGAGACATAATTTACAATACACACAATGTTGTAAATGACTACAAATCCTGCAACTAACATTACAGACAGCCTCCTTGATGTCACCTCATGTAAGACAATATTTGGATAATATTCCTTGAATAATCCTAGTATTGAGTTGATACATGTGTAATTGGATTTGTCACATCTACTCTATCATATTCCCTGTACAGCAGTAATACGATTGTCTAGAAGATAATACATGCATGTCAGCAGCAACAACATAGGAAAAACATATACAGATAATACTTCTCATAGTGATGATGCTAACAATCATCATTAATTGGCAGCGAATAAAGAAAATCATGATTCTGATAATCTGTCTAATAATAATTGCTCTTTGAATACTTTGGTCAGCGTTGACACAGGGATGGCTTGGTGTTAAACGCTGCCACAACAGTTGTTCCCTCCCCCTTGTCTTGTCATTGAGACGGTGAACAGCAGAGGGCAGCTTGAATACATAAATACAAACTAGACTGGAGCATCTCACAGTCATCTAATGGCTCATTTTACACTTATTGTGGTTAGTTTACACTCTGTCGTACAACAAAGTATAAATCTGGCTTAAGTTGTACGACCATGTCCCTCACCAGAAAATCACCAATTTTCAAATGAGACCGCCTGTTCTTCAGATGAAGAATCTGTCATTTCAGCGAGTGACAAAGTAGCCTATAAATGAGGCGTTTAAGGCATGCACTCTTATCCCTCCCTGCTCCCGGCAGCCCACGTCTCCGCTCCCGTCTGACAGTAGTGCTGGACCACAGAGACACACATCAAACACTATCACAACCGCACACAGGGGGGGGGGGGCACACTGGTGGAAGGAACACTGTGACAGGTAACTGACCGACGCTAGGCAAAATACTGGGCTATGTTTTGATAACCCTGTCTTTTTGTAACTCCTATAACGCACTGACATATCTCTCACTTTTTCCTGATCTCTCTCTCTCTCTCTCTCTCTGTCACCATTGTAGTGTGCAAAAAGAGTTGTGACACTGTGCTGTTGAAGAGCAAACACTGCAGTCTGCAGTGTTTATTTTTTATTGAGGGTTCGAGGCCTATTATAGGCTCGAAGCCTCTTTGCATCTCTTGGCTTTCACTATTCCGTTTTCCGCCGTTTTTTCTGTTCTGGCCTAACCGTGTGGTCACTTTTTTCGAAAATCGGCAATTTGTTAGAGGGCTATGCCATACGGCCAGGGCACAAAACTCACAACCATTGTTGAAACTCCTCCTGGGATTTTTGAGCAATCTGCACAAAACTGTCTACACATGTACTTTGGACCTATGCCGACAAAAACATGGCGGGGATTTTTTCTAAGTGAAAACATTAAGCTTTTATGAGCCAATTAATATTGCAGTTTTATGAAAATTATTCGTCTGCCCCTAACGCATACATGCAGACTCACATTTGTTTGAAACTTTGCAGTAATGTAGAGGGTCATTCCAAATATCACTGAAACCAATCTTACTCCAATTGGTCAAAGGGGGGCGCTAAAGCAATTTCTTTACAGACTTTAAACAGACAAAAGTCATCCTCGTTTGGCCGACAGCCATGAAACTTGCTTACACATGTGCCTTGACTCATGAGGAACACATCTATCACTTTGACCAGTAAGCTCCACCCCTAGATTGTCCGCAATTTTGAGCAGTTTGAAAAACACTTAAACCCAGGATTTCTCAGCAATTTGTGTGAAACTGTGTGAGCTCCTTTTTCACCAGTTCAGGACTGTTGGTCCAATGGTTGATTGCTAGGCATGTAACGATTTATCGTATATCGATTTAAATCGATTCAAAGTGGTGACGATTTAAATCGATGCAATAAAATATGACATCGCGATGCAACCAGCAGAGGGCGCAATCGAGTCAGACTCCCTACCTTGTTCTCCGCCTACTATTTTGTCCCCTCGGGGCCACCATAGCTGCCTGCGTTCGTCTCTTCTTCACTCACTGAACAGCAGGCTATGAACGGCAGAGTGGGGTTCACGTCCTCTCAGGCTATGAAATCTAAACAACTAGGCGATAGCACTGCATAAAGAGGGAAATGTGCGTCGCATGTAAACATGTTTATTTGATTGATGAATTGCCTAAACTATACCGTTTACCCCGTCTCACGACGTTGTTAGCTGTCTGATTTAAACTCTGTAGGAAACATACAACTGATAAGGCTTAATGAAAACGGCTAATTCTGGAGCTCCTCGGTGCGGCTGCAGAGTACAATGAATAATAATCTAATTTAATAATTTAACAATTGTATCAGACCGCTGACAACACCAAACTCCTTTCAACACTGTCTTTCAGATATATAGCGAATTTCATTGATATTAATCAATTAATTCTTATCTAATCTCATTTGGAGCAGTTTAAAACAGTTTCCCTTATTACTGTTCATAAATGTGGTGTTTTATACAGAATGCTGAGAATGTAGCATAGATAAAAAATAACTTGTAAATCCATTCAAAATTCATTTATTTCATAAGACTTATATATTTAAAGTTATTATTTTACAAATAAAAAAGTATTATGTCTTAATGTGACAGTTAATGCATGTACCTCGTGAATAAAAAGGCTTTATTTAATTTCATGTATTAAAAAGAGGATAAGAGAAAATATAGTTTTTTTTAAATACATGATTTTTGTAAAATAAATAATCAAGGTTTTCAGTAATTTGTCTGGAAAATAAATGTGCTAAAAAAATCGTAAAAAAATCGTGAAGAATCGTATCGTGAACCTCGAATCGTGATTCGAATCGTATCGTGAGTTGAGTGAATCGTTACATGCCTATTGATTGCTAAACCATCTGCCTTGCAACCATAGGGTCGCCGGTTCAAGTCCCACCTCATGCAGACTTCTTTTCAATTGCATTGCATACAATATGACTGTATCAATGAATACATGTGCAATTTTAAAACAAATAACATGAAATGCTTATTTGAGAGTAGTTGTTTTTTATGTATGACATACTTTCTTGTGAAAATAGCCGATCTACAATCTCACAACTTTTCAGATAGCAACGCTTTGTGAGCTTGTAGATACCGAGGAGACATCACATTTCTCTATTGGTAAATGCTTTGTGAACCACTGATCTTAGTATTAGTGATACAGGGGCTCCGTTCATGGCAGAGGCAAGAGTCTATGATCTTCAACAGACACCGTCAGGCTGGATGAAGCCTTAGCTCAATCACTAGTGTGACAGCCTGTGAGTCCGAAGGTTGAGGATTCGATTCCTGTCTATGGCCATGGGTTGAGGTGTCCATGAGTAATGTTCTTAACCCTGGATTGATAGCCACAATCCCTCAGCACTTTGCTCAGCTGTTGAGAATGCTCATTTCATTGTTAGTTGCATGGGCTGCTTTGTCTCAAGTTCAATCTATTCTGTTTCTACGTCTTATTGTGCTATTGTTGCATATCGCCTTTTGCCTATCATGTCTCGGACCCATTTATCGCTGCTTGCAGCTATATTTTTTCTTTATTGTTGAACCTGTGCTCAGTCACTGACTTCTCTGCCTCCTGAGCCACATCTCTCCCTCTCTCTCTCTCTCTCTCTCCCTCTCTCTCTCTCTCTCACTGTGGCTCAAGATGAATCTGCCAGCATGTGCCCGTGTTCTTCATCACTGTCAGGTGCCCCGCGGTGGTCCTCCTCCTCTTTCTCAAACTGGGTACCAACCGCTGGTTGGGATTATTCCTCACCTCCAAAACTCTCCCCACTGTTTCTAAATAAATGTGGCTGTAGTAACCAGGGAGGGTTGCTCATCCATCTCCACTGTGCGGTGTGGAGTGCGCGGTGCATGCGCTGAACTCCGCTCCACCGCTGTGCCTAACAAGCCACGTATAGCCGCTGTGGAGACACCAGGATGGGACTTTCAACAGGGTTGGTGTGTTTCCAACCGGCGCACCGTAAGACTGCATGTGCCATGTGGTCCCTTATTCCATTTCCATTAGATGATTGACCCCCCCCACATGCGCACATACACACACACTTGTGATGCTACAGGTAGGCTACTTTGTTCCACGCTTCACTTTGAAAGAGGGCGGGAATAATTCCCACAAAAATATATATTTTTTATGTACGTGTTAATTAGATAGGCCTACTACATTCATAATTTTCTGAAGAACACTTAAAACAAAATGCCATTATGGTGTGTCTTCTTTTTTACCACATGGAATAATCCACATTGGCTGTAACCTGTGTACATTTTGTGACGAGGTGCATATTGCATCTCATTAGTACATGTTCGGCCAGTAGAAATTGGGACGTTTCAGTACTAGGCCTCTGAAAAAGGTAAGCGATTGTTTTTGTTTCAGTCGACGTGGCGATAATCACTGATATTTAGGTCTTTAATCTTGGCACAAATGGATAGATCTACTATGGACCGATTGGTGACTGCTGTGTCTCAGTGTGTCTGATGGGCCGTCTCTGTGGGATGCTAACGTCTTGCTGAGTGAGATGGCTCAGTATTTGGAGGGAGGACAGCGCTAGCAGCATATCGGGCATGTCGGGCAGAAACCTTGTATCCCCATATTTTAACCGTGTATATTTTTGAGCGGTGAAACCGCTCCTATATGAGGGTTTAGGACCCATCCGTGGCGAAAGTTTTTCTTTCCGTCGTGAAAATTCGCCGTACTATGATTGGCTAGCGAGACGCATGATGAAATTGATAACTCAGAAATAGCACCGCTCACTTCACACTGGGTGTATTTTTTTGTATATTAATGCTCTACTTTGTCGTAAAACAGTGTCATGTACTGTACAAGAGTGTCGCGTACATGTACAAAAGTGTTTCGACGTGAGTGTGACGTGTTTTGAACTTGTAGATCTGCTATTTTCCCTATTTTGGAAAACGTTTGGAAATGAGCGTGTTAATTCTGTCTGTGCGGTTTGATACATATTTAACCAATGTAAAGTATTAACAAGAGCTTGTGATTAAACAATAACTATATTGGATCCATTGGAACGCAGGTTATTGTTTTTCCAGAAAAGCTTGTGAGCTTTGAATATATATCTTTTGAAGCGAACATTTTTAACTCAAATCTTTGCTTCTGGGGGTCCCTGGCACAAAACATTTTCAGATGGGGGTCCGCGGCCAAATGTATATCAATGTAGGGGTCCCTGGCACGAAGAGGGTTGAAAACCACTGATCTAGAGAATAAGGGGATCACTTTAGGAGTTAGAAGGCATGACAGAAGAACACACGTGTGTGCTTGCTGAAGACGCTGCACCACACTGTGTATCACGACACGATGTTTAAAGGACGACTTCACCCATTTTCAACCTGTCTTCATATAATAAGTCCTCACTAATGCTCATGATATAATGGTAAAAACATTTTCTAATCAGTCTGTGTCTCAGAGGAGGGCTGTAGACAATTCAGAAACCCGTCTACCAGTGACATCATCGATGGGGAATCCAAGCTAATAGAAACTGCAGGCTTTGTATTCCTGGAAAGTTGCAATGCAATAATAGATCCCATTGTTCTCGCCTTAATAAAAATCTGAATGAAAAAATGTTAATCTTTTTGGAAAAGAAAATCCTGCCTAACGATGATGTCACTGGTAGACGGGTTTCTGGACTGTCCACAGCCCTCCAATGAGACACAGACCAAGTAGAAGAAAATTGTATAATTTTATCATGAGTATTAGTGATCTGTTATGAAGATAGGTTGAAAATGGGTGAAGTCGTCCTTTAAGTAAAAGGCGCTCGATTTAGATCACACACACATTATCAGGCTGTATCGCACTTGTGTTGTGTTGTGATTTCTCCTTCAACTTTGGTTATCAGCAGACAATTAAAGAGGATGCATTCATTTGTTTTTCTTTGAGGTAATTGAGGTCTCCCGCATGAGTGATGTTGTCCTCGTTGCCCCCAGCTCCATGCAAATGTAATTCCCTGACAATCCTCCGTCCAATTTACCGAACTGCCTTTAGTGCACGTTCTACTCAAATGGTGAGAAATAACGTACAATAAGCAATCGTAACTCGAATTGTTTTATGTTGTTGTTACTGAAGTGCCAGCAAAAAAGTTGTCCCAAGGAGTATCCTACCTGGAATTACAACTTGATTAGTGTTAAATACAATGACCCGCAATTCTGGACCTTTAGTCCATCTCGTGTGAGAGAAACATCAGCCAGGTTCCTTTCCCTTTTCAGCACAAGTCTCATTCCTCAACCCAAATATGCACTTAAGTTCCCCAAGTTCAATTCGAAATGATTTGATAATTAACAAGTAAGCCAAGCTTTGAAAATGTCACATTTATTGTATTTTCATATCTCAGAATTTCAGTGCTGAAACAGAATGATATGTGTTTTATAGCAGTCATGATAAGAGGCTTACACAGTCAAAATCTCAATATGGATCATTTGACAAACGTCTTTGGTGGCCACTCGTTAAATTGGTTTCACCCTCATATTTGGGCCTTATTTAAAAGATATCTTTGAATAATGGTAAGCAGTTTAGCTCCTCTGAAAAGGGGAGGTTGATGCAAATGAACTCCATTTCACTCTGTTTTGTTTAATCTACAATGTTGTAGGTTCCCTACAATCTTTTGAGCGAGTTTAAAACTTCCATATTCTGGCGTAGTCGATTATTGCAGCTTAGGCATACCTATCTCTACTTTAAGTCAGTCTAATACCCCTCATTGCATATCAAGGACACAGGAACATATTATCTGATCATTCCCTGCATTCATTACATTAATGAATCAAATATGAATAAGTGTTCCCCATCAAAAAATGTTCATTACCATAAACATTAATATTAATATCATTACGTACCGATGTTGAGCTAAACTATTTAATGACATGTTTCCATATTCCAGTGCTTGCAAAAATAGAAGGAAAAAATCTACACAGAGAAAATCTTAATAATATTTTGTTTCAGTCACTTTGTTTATATAACACACGCACACGCACATGCACACACACACACACACACACACACACGCACACGCACACGCACACGCACACGCACACGCACACGCACACGCACACGCACACACACGTGTTCATAAAAACAAAAATGAGGATTTTATTGTACACTTTTCTTTCTGTATACAATGGAAAACGTCAGAGCGACATTGTTTTTCTCATTGTTTCTCTAACATGGCTACACTAATCATAATTTGTTTACACAGGGTGTGAGTGTTGTGCTTGTGTTGCCACTGAGTTACAGACAGGTAAGATCAACTGCTGTTTGCTTCCCATCATTTAGTTTCTCTCAGAGAGACACCTGTTCTGAATACTAATATACAGATGCTCAGAATCACCGGGTATGATGCAGGCAGCTTGCATGCTGTCGGGTTTGTGGACTGAAATCTGACATTTACAGCAGTAAGTATAAGTACGAAATCTTAATTTAGAGCAGTGGTTTTCAACCTTTTTCATGACAACGACCCCTACATTTATATAGATTTGGCCGCGGACCCCCATCTGAAAACGTTTTGTGCCAGGGACCCCCAGAAGCAAATTTTGAGTTAAAAATGTTTGCTTAAAAAAATATATATATATACTCAAAGATATGCACAGATTTTCAAGATTTTTCAAAAATAGCCAAAGCTTAAAGTGGTTAAAATGATTGTGCTGCTACGTTAACTAATTTAGCTGTGGACCCCCCCCCCCCCCCCCAAGGACCACCGGTGGTCCCCGGACCACTGGTTGAGAACCACTGATTTAGAGCAATGAAAAATATTGTATTGCTTATGTATTGATTTTGTATTTGTATTGTATTGCTCTATGTAATTGCTGACATGGAGAACCTACCGTAGCTTGTCACATACATACACTGTATTGTAAACGAGGCCATGGTGAGATTGTTCACATATACCCTCTAACACTCCTGTAGAAAATAGCAGATCAATAAGATCAATAGCAGATCTACCAGCTCACAACGCAATGTGTCGTGAGCTTGTAGATCTGCTATTTTCGGTGAACATATTTGGTATCGAGGGGAAAAAAGGAGGGGGCCTAACACAGACCCCTGCAGGACTCCGGTCAACTAAGTATATAATGTAGGGCTTAAGTGGTTAAATAACACAGCAATGCAGTTCATCATAAGAAAACCCATCATGGCACACATCTCAAATATATTGAAAAGAGGCTCTTGTGTTGGTTCCTCTACTTATCATTATTTTGTCATTACACACAGTACCGTGTGTATCAACAAACTGGTTGTATTTTAGCCCTATATATACTGAAATGTTGGCTGTCAAACTGCACTCCCATCAAAGGCGAGCGGTACCATCCAGTGCCTTGAGCGAGCCTGGCTCTGTCCTCTGTTTGAGCCGGCAGACTGGTCTCTGGCAGCCGCACGCCTGCACACTGGCTGAGGTCAAAGCTGTCACTTCAGAGGGCACTGTCAAATCTCAGCCAGCGCGGTATGATGTGGGGGTGCTCCCTGCAATCGCCCAGATGTTTCCAATCAGCTGGGCTTCTCTCTCCTCTATCCCCCCCTCACCCACTTTCTGTATAACGCCTACATTTGGAGTGCCACCAACGCCGGTTAGAGGCGCTTTATCAAAGTAAATTGGGTAATATGACTGCGATGCTCTCGATATACAGTAGGGCATGTGCAAAAAAAGGACGAAAATCGAATATCACAATACTTTTGACCAAATACCTCCATATCGATATTGTTGGGATGACTATTGGTGTTTTGCACACAATATTTACACAATGAGAGTAATGACAAATACTCATCAATGCCTATACAGTATAATAAGTAAGCGGGTTAGCAAATGCAAATGCTATAGCTAGAAGCTAGAAGAGTCAGTTAAGTTCAGAAAATGTACTTGACTGTAATGCAGGAAAAAACAGGAAAAGACAACACTGATGCCATATCACGATATTAAATGTCCTTAATGATACTGTATCTAATCTCATATCACGTCAATATAATGTTGATATATTTGCCCAGGCCTATCTTCAACGAGCGCTCGCTGCCATTATCATGTTGCATTGTTTTGGTAACAAACCCATTAAGGCGATTCTTAAAAATGTTTTCTAAATCCTAACAGTTTTTTGAAAAAAAAAGAAAATTGTTTTTTTCAAGATTTTTCAAAAATAGCAGATCTACAAGCTCATAGCACGGCACTCGGTGCCGCGCTATGAGCTTGTATATCTGCTATTTTTGAATAGGCAAATAAATATAAAATGACACAGATGCGTTCCAGGTCTTAAAGGACAACTTTGTTTTTTTACAACCAGGGTTTATGTTTTAGATTGTAATTAAAGTAAATAAAAGATGAGTGTTAAAATTTTTAAATGTACTGCTTTATATAGTTTTAGCAATTTTCGCGATCTTTTCTACAGTGTTTTTTACAGTGGGCGGGGGCATTCTGTCCGGTGGCTAAATGTCTTTTTTTTTTACACAATAACCCTGTGTTTTCTTTATTATTATTTACAGTAGCTCTTCTAGCCCCCAATAACTCACATATGGCCATCAAAGACCACAGGACCTTTTTAATTGTGTAAAAAAGGCATATTTAGCCACCGGACAGAATGCCCCCGCCCACTGTAAAAAATATCGCAAAAATTGCTAAAACTATAGAAAGCAGTAAATTAAAAAAAAATAACACTCATCTTTTATTTACTTTAATTACAAGCTAAAATATAAACCTTGGTTGTAAAAAACTAAAGTTGTCCTTTAATGGGTTAACCACTTAAACCCTATACTTCACTGATCGGGGTACGCCAGGGGTCTGTACTTGGCCCCCTCCTTTTTCCCTAGTCTACACCAAGTCTCTTCGTCCAAAATAGCCGATTTACAAGCTCCCAATGCGTCGCAATGTGCCAAGTTGTAAGCCTGTGGATCGGCTATTTTTGATGGCTTATTTCTGCCAAATATTCGCCTATTATGACCAGTGTTGTCAGATTCTGTGAGAGAAACAAGCAACCAGGTCTAGGAAAACCAGCCCAAAATAAGCGACTATCGGCCACATGAGCACTTTAACATACTACATCAGCTATTTGAAAATAGCAGATCTACAAGCTCACAACACTTCGCGCTGCGACGCGTTGTGAGCTTGTAGATCGGCTATTTTCAAATAAAATCTTGCGGGGAAATTATAATAGGCAGATCTGGCAACCCTGATTATGACGTGCCCAGAATAGGCAAGTGTTTATACTTTCTCTACAATAGCATAATTGAACAGGTAGTGACAGTGACAGACCTTTTAATTCTCATGGAGACTATTTTCAAACATGGCTGTTTGAGTGGGAGTGAGAGGGCTGCTTATGTAGCTTAGCTTATAACATCACAGATACTTGAGTGTTGGAGAGTGTTTAGACAGAGTAGACACATGCGCTACATGGACAAGTAAATAATATACTACATCACTTTAGACAGAAGGCACCTGAGAGAAATACCAGCTTTGTACAAGGAAGATTATGACCATGTGCAACTGATTGATATTAGTCATTAATAGACGCAGTTTAGCCAGAGTTGTGTATAATAAGGAGTATTGACAACAGTTAACGTTAACTGTCACTTATTGTCACTTCCCTGTCACACAAACTACCAAAACATAACTCATTAAATCAACATAGGAGCCTGAACTTCTTCATTTAATGTAATGTTTCATGGCAAATTGTTTGAAAATGTAGGATATCTCTTGGTGATTGATGTCCTATTTGTTGAAGAACAAAAAATCATTGTCCCACAAATATAACATGCATTAAATGTGACGGTTGGCATTACTCAATTCCGAACACTTGTACCGCGAGGAGCAAAAATGAATCATCCTTGACATCACAATGGCACAACACAGTGAGACAAGGCGTGCCTCAACCATCTAATGCAAATTACTGCAATTTAGAATCTTGTATTCAGCGGGAGACCATTGCTAAATGGTCAGGCAAGCTAGTCACAGATATTAAAATAAATTATGTCTAATTTGAATTTTAGTCACGGTACATTAACTAATAGAAAGTTATTAACATTTCAAGAGGGAGAAAAAAAGCTTTTGCCTGCAAAATTAACAGTGGCTGGGCTGACCTGTAAGCCATGCAGTCTGATCACTGTAATGACAGCGTAATGGCATATTTACATTAAAATCTGGGCAGCTAATATGGGATTCAGAGAGGGACGCTCAGTCAAGGATTATTTAGTCTGGCCTGCTGGCCTCTCCCAGAGTCTTTCTTTCTTAACTTAAATTCGAAGAAGAAACTTCTCGTTTCATGACTATTTATGTGGTTAAGTCTCGGTGGCTTGCCTTCTCTTTCCACATCCTAATGTTCTCTTTAGTTCCAACCTTTTTTATCTTTCATCTCCTCTCTCTTTTCCTTTCCTTGGTCTTTAAAGGCAATTATCATTTTGCTTCAGAGATGTCAGAATCCTGCACTTCCACGGCGCTGTATCTTGAGGAGTCTTGTTGGGGATGAATGAAATTCTTCACCGACAAAGATGAGTAGCCCTCTCCCACCCAGACCCAACCTCTTCTGATATAGCACCCTTTGAAACAAGACAGGATTTTTTTTGCATTTTAAGTACTCCTAATTCATTTCACTGTGCTTTGATTGTCTGCAAGAGCAACTGCTATGTTATTTCATGGTATAGGATGAGAATATAGAAATGAGCTGATGGTTGCTTAACGAGAGGTTGTCGGTTTAAGGTTCATTTGGTATAATATGGCAATCATGGGATGAAACTGCTCTAATGTAGAATGCGTTCTAAACGTTGTGCGCCCAACTGCTTTGAGGAATGAAAATGTACAATTATAAATATGACGGGTATAGCATTGATAGAATATGAACTGTGATGAGCCTGTTTCATAGACAAAGTTCTAGTGTTGATCTATTCTGCAGTACTCCTACAGTCCTATAACTGTATGTTATAGAGCAGGGGTCTTCAACGTTTTCAGGCCAAGGACCCCCTAGCTGAGAGAGAGATGAAGCAGGGACCCCCTCTATATTGTATAAAATTGTGTTTCAGATTCAACTTTTTTTTGTTTACTTGGTCTGCTCTTGTTTCCCTCTACACCAAACACCTCTCTGCCAAAAATAGCAGATCTACAAGCTCCCAACGCCTCGTGCTGCGAGGCGTTGTGAGCTTGTAGATCTGCTATTTTTTGGCTAAAGTTTCTTCAGAAAAGGGATGCTAGGGTTCAAGTGGTTATGGTAAAAAAACAAAATCATATCACACAAAGATTTGGCGGACCCCCTGTAGTAACTCTGAGGACCCCCTAGGGGTCCCGGACCCCCTGTTGAAGACCCCTGTTATAGAGTATTAAGACTAAATTAGACAACTATAATTAGAAAGCTGCTCGGCATCAGATGCAGTAAACTAGCAGCCATGATATGCAGACATTTTTCTCAGGGAAAAATGGCTTTGTATTTGACACGAATGTAAATGCACTTTTTGTGTTTCGGATTGTTCATTATGCCAAACGAATTAGCCCAAATAGTATGCAACAGCCATCTCATATTCATCGAAACCTTTCAACGCAATTTGACTCTTTTGTTCTCATTTAACTTTTCAATGTACGTTATGCTATTTTTCCAAATGGCATTTAGAAGCAAATCCATTATTGAGGCACGCACTCTGGATGACTCTTGGCTGTGAGGATCTGACTCTGACATCGTTGCAGGTGGGAGGAAGGTGACGTGTATTTAAAAATGCAAAATGACATCTAATGTTTGCGTGGCTGCCTTGTTTCCCAGACCCCGGGGTGGACCTGGCCATCTGCTCTTCCCGGTCAGATGCAGCCACGCTCTTGGCAGTGCTCAGAGAGCTGCACCGTTGGCCTCAAAGGAGACCCGGTATTATCAGATTTCTCTACTCTTGAAGAAAGAGAGAGAGAGAGAGAGAGAGAGAGAGAGAGAGAGATAGTGCCATTGGAAGAATAACAATATGCTTAGTGGAGGAAGGGAAGGGGGGCGTGAGATGGAATGGTAAGGGGATACAATAACAACAAGTTGTCTTGCTTGCAGGCAAGATTCTGTCATTTCACAGATGAAATCACTTCAGAAACGGCGAGAATTAATATCCTAATGAAGCGTTGAGTGGTCATTATGTGTGTGTAATGTGGCTCCAGAGGGCTGGGGGATAGATGTCCGGCAGCTCCGGTCCCTTTCTTTTGCACGCGGTCACCTCAGCGGTGGCTTTTATTAGAGGGACATTAGAGGAGGGAGGGAGGCGAGGAAACGCCGCGGAAAGATGGGGTTTTATTGCTCTGGTTCCCAGGGAGCCATGCTCTACCTGTCACCGGCGCACAGAGCATGCTGTTTTAGTTCGTTTCACAGCTAAATATCCCCGTTACAAATGTCTCTGTCTTATAGGACAACATTGGAGCCATTATCACCACGGAAAGTGTTCCGGCGTTGTCTGGAGATGAGTTATTTGGGCCAATGCTTTACACTGTGGGAAAGAAGATTTCTGTACAGATAGGCCCTGCTTATAAATTTCATTCACATTTTTCTACATTAATGTACTCCCTTTCCACACCCTACACCCCCCACACACGCGCACACACACACGCACGCACGCGCGCACGCACGCACGCACGCACGCACGCACGCACACACACACACACACACACACACACACACACACACACACACACACACACACACACACACACACACACACACACACACACACACACACACACACACACACACACACACACACGCACACACACACACGCGCGCACACACACAAAACCCCTGCCTCTCCCCTTGACAGGACTATTGCATGCCTCTGCTTTTTATCTCCTCACATTTTCGGAGAATGAATTGCTCTCCACTGTCACTGGGCTCTGGCCAAGAATTCATTTTAGTGGGTCAAGTGTTTCAGAATGTCATCTTTGACAGGAACCATCCAGCACAATGAATACAAGGACAGACCTGGCCTGCTGATTTTCTTTTTTTTTTCTTTTTTTCCCCCATCACCGCATACACCATGCATGTGGTAACCATGCATAGTGGACCAGGCACAGCATGGAGTGTCTATGTAGGAATCAATATTGAATTAAAATACCCCCCGAGCTCATGAATAAAAAAGAAAAGGGAAAAAAAAGATCCAGGTTTGGGGTAAGGGGGCTGTTGGAGCTACAGGACACTACAGTCAGCTAATGAAGGTTATGTTGCATGGCAGAGTCCTGTAATTGCGAGGCACAAGTGAGGTATTAGACAGGATGTAGCTAATGGAAAACAATCACATTTAACATGGCTCCTTGGTTCTAGCTGTTCAATAAGTGAGCAGCAGGCCGGCTCACAGCAAACAGGAGGCAGGGGGTTTCGCGCGACGCGGGGTTTTAATGTGATCGGACTATAACAGACAATCTATTTACAGTGTGCTCTGGGGAGCTAATAAACAAATGTTGAGTAATTTCAGCCAGCAGTAATTACCCTTGCAGCTGACAAGGAGAGTGTGATACTCTCTCCTTCACCTCCGGCTCGGTCCAGGAGGCACGGGGCGCTCTTCAGAGTGGTCCTACCAATGCTCATATAGATGTGGCTGCTGGCCAGCAGTCAAACCCACAGGATCGCTTACAGTACTACCGCCGCCGCCCCCCCAACCCCCCCACCACCCCCACCCCCGAGCACGGGGAGGGCCGGCGGGCTCCATGAGCCATTGTTCTGCTTTTGTTTTGGCAATAGCCGTGGCAGATATGAGACGTTGATGATAAAAATGTGATCACGTAATCTGACGTGGTGGTATAAATGCAGAGAGATTCACCATGCTTAACGGTTTGGGGAGTAGCATTTCAAACGGCCACGTTTAACCCATTAAGAGGGAGGCCGATTTAAAAAAATGATTTCTAAATCCTAACGCTTTAAAAAATATATATATATTCGAAGATTTGCACAAATATTCACGATTTTACAAAAATAGAAGACATACAAGCTCATAGCGCGGCACTCGGTGCCGCGCTATGAGCTTGTAGATCTGCTATTTTTGAATAGCCTAAAGATATCTAAAAATGACGCACAGATGCGTTCCCGGTCTTAATGGGTTAAAGCCGTTTAGCGTCCGCAAATAATCTAATTAAAGAGAAAAGACGAAGCAGCGGGCTACCATCTTTGAGTGGTAATTAACATTTGTACATGATTTCTGCGAGACACCTCCCTCTCTCTCTCTAACCACATTTTATTGCACTCTAACCCAAAGTATAAATCACTGGAGGAGGAACACCAATATTAAGTTTAGGAAGCAAACAAATTACTTTGCAGGTTAGACTGGGCAACCGGGCCAAAGGCATCTTTATCCAGGGAGCTCAATCTTGATCCTTCAGTTGCGGTGAAATAGATTTTTATGCAAATATGTCTGTATCGATCGCAGTGCCTTTCTTCGACATAACGGGCGAGAGAAATCTGCATGTAATTAGGTGGAGATAATCGTTACAGAATAAACATGGATAGGGGAGCAGTGCTTATTTATATCAGCCAGGAATTAAAGATTTATTATCACATACTTTACAACTGAGAATTTGCAACATTCATAATAACTATTCTATTTAGTGGTCGTTTCAAGCAAGGAATCACAGTGTTACACAATACAATTCTCACTGTTAATTCAACCCCAGAAGTGTATAAATGGAACCAAATTGACCTTTACAGGTCCATTTGGTTCCATGTGTACACTCTCTGAGTGAAATTAACACTGTGTGTATGGTAATGTATTCTAAGTTACACATTAACCCTTAAGACCGGGAACGCATCTGTGTCATTTTAGATTTCTTTGGGCTATTCAAAAATAGCAGATATACAAGCTCATAGCGCGGCACCGAGTGCTGCGCTATGAACTTGTAGATCTGCTATTTTTGAAAAATCGTGAAAACGTGTGCATATCTTTGAGTATATATATATTTTTTAAGCAAACATTTTTAACTCAAATCTTTGCCTCTGGGGGTCCCTGGCACAAAACATTTTCAGATGGTGGTCTGCGGCCAAATCTATATAAAATGTAGGGGTCCTTGTCATGAAAAAGCTTGAAAACCACTGCTCTAAATTAAAGTGTAACTATTTTTTGAATACATTTTTAGAATCGGCCTCAGGTTTTAATGGGTTCAAATGTGCCATGAATGTCACGTGTTGTAAACAATTTGTAATTTTGTAAAGCCTGTTATTCGTACAGTACATCACCCTCCGTGCCGTACGCTTCGCTTGGCCAGTGTGTGGCACACAAACAATGCCACATCTCAGATCCACCCGCGTTCTCTCCAGAATAACAAGAAGGGAGAGAGAAGAGAAGAGAAGTGATGACGTGAGGGGGTGCAGCATAGTCTGAGGGGCTGTGACAGACGGATAGTAGAGGCAGCCTGTCCCTTATCCTCAGACAGGCAGATGTCCCCCTCTCCCCGCGTGGCCGGCTGCTGACCAGGGGAGAGCCAGGCGGCTGCCTCTGAAATGAAGAAACTTGAGAGCTCCTCGGGGGGCGAAGCTGGTCATTTGATGTCCAGCACAAGGGCAGGGTGTGATGCAGAATGAGCTGTGGGAGAGAAGCAGCCTCTGCAGTCTGTTACAAAGGGCCCTGCAGCCTGGCGGGCAGAGGGAAGGGAAGGAGGGAGGGGGGGAAATATATATATATACCCGGCACAGACAGACCATTACTGTATTTCATCTATTTTGTCAGAAAAAGGAGACGGTCGTGAAACGCATGTAGGAATTTCGCCGCGGAACCGAACAAAAGCTGAAGACGGGTATAGCAGCTTTTGACTGCGCTAAGAAATACAGTACTTTCATTTTGCTCACTTCTATATACACACAACGGCAACTCCGGAATTAATAAAAAAGCCTTTATTGCCATATTTATTTCAACATTTTTATTAGAAGTGAACCCCCCCTCCCCCTGAGATTCATCATCTACTTTTCATGGGGGGCCCCTTTATTGTATATACAGTATAAAATCAAATCATGTGGATCTCAGGATCCACACGGGAACAGCGTGGCTCCAATATGGATCTCAGACTTCATATGGCCATCTTGTGATGTTAGTCATCTAGTACGTCAGTCATGTATGACATATTACGTATTATTCCAAATATGGGCATGGTTTCAGCCTGATCACAGCCCTATTGACTGATTGATTGAATATATTTTTGAGTGGTGCCAACCACTCCTATATCTGACTTTGTCTGTGTGTCCGGGTGTATGTAGGTCCAATAAACAAACATTGATGACAACATCAATACGGGGCTCAATAAAGGCACCACTCTCTTCACACAGGGTGTGATTTTTAGCGGCTCTATACCTAAAGGTATAGAGCGGATCCTGCTATACCTGACTTTGTCCGTGTTCACCGTCAACGTTCTGATTGGTCAGACCCGTCAACGGTCTGATTGGTCAGACCCGTCAAGGTATAGCCGAGCGGATCCTGCTCTATACCTGACTTTGTCCGTGTTCACCGTCAACGTTCTGATTGGTCAGACCCGTCAACGTTCTGATTGGTCAGACCCGTCAACGTTCTGATTGGTCAGACCCGTCAACAAAGTGATTGGTGAATTGGTCAGACCCGTCAACGTTCTGATTGGTCAGTCAACAAAGTTGGTCCGTGAACAAAGTGATTGGTCAAGCTTCACGTGACACATGGCTATAAACACATTATAAACACATATCGATGACATAATGTATCAAAGGCGCCGCTACCTTCACACAGGGTGTGATTTTTTATGAACAATTTGCAAATAGTACAGTAGTATGATCAGGGTTGCCAGATCTGCTTATTATAATTTCCCCACAAGATTGTGAGCTTGTAGATCGGCTATTTTCAAATAGCTGAAGCATTATAAAATAAAAGTTTAACGTTTCAAAAAGTATAAGACATTATAACATGATAACAAGAAATTATTTAAGCTACTAAGTTAGCCTACTGTCAGTGTGCACAAAATATCTGCCACGGTTCGCTAGATGGGCTCCAGAATCACAGACAGACAGACCTACGGCTAGCCTCCTAGCAGAGCATAAAAATGCAACACAAACACTGTGAGGTCTTTTCTTTTCATCGGCTACATCAGTTGCTACAGTGCATTCACCATTAATGGCCAAGTTTAGCTGTGAGCGAGAGAGGACTATATGTTAACCAAATGAAGGGGGAGTGATGCCAAACAAAGTCTCTGCAAAAGGAAAGTCCTGTTTGAAATACTCCAGGTGCCATCACAATGGAGCCGTGGCATCTTTCTTAGCCTGGCCCGGGTTCAGTCTTGCAGGCAGTGGAGGGCTCTTTGAAGGCTACAGAGAGGCCGAGATGAGAGGAAGGCCTTGCCTGTAGAGGGATCAGCCATGCCGTTGTGCCAGTAGCGCGGTTGCTGTAATTAATCGCCAGTGATAGCAGCCTCCAGTCCTGCAGCCCAGCTCAACTTCTCCCTCACGACGGAACCTGCGGTCAGGAGATGTTAGGCAACATTAACTGCCTGTGCCATTTCCATTTTCTGAGGGGGTGGGCAGGGGGTGGAGTGGGCTGGGGGTGTGGGGGGGTTACGGGGTGGGTCTGTAGACACAGGACTTCCATGGGGGGCGCGGGCGAGGAGAGCAACGGTGCATAAGCCGCGGCTATGTACCTTTCATCTTCGAGGAGATTTGGAGAGGTTTCAGACCACAGAGACTTCTTAATTCTCACTAATTCATTTGCGTTCCAGATTCGCCGGGCCCGGGATAACCTGAGAATGATAATGAACTCGCAAGGGGAGTGCATGGTCCCTTGCCTTTGAATGTGCTCAGAATAGACTCCTAATCTTTCCCTGCAAATCTTTCTGGAGGAGTAGGAGTCTTATTAAGACTGATTGTGTGTCATGAGATGTCCTCTAAGTTGGGTGAGTTTTAACTTGTCCGAACACATTCGCTGTGTCATCCGAGGGGCTGCCCTCAACTTCTCTTCACGAGATAAAAAATACAACATACTAGATGTAACCACCAAGAAATAGATTCGTCCAGAGTTTCGATTTTAAAATCATATCATCTGCAATGAATATTTATTTGCAGTCTGCATGAATCCTCAATCAATACATTCTACCCACCACATTTTTTAAAAAGTGTGTGGTTTTTTTCCCCCTCTCACAGAAAATCAACCTCCATCTGAACAATACATTATCATTACAAATGAGGGAGGAGATATTTGCATTTATGGATTGAAATGCCACATTTTCCATACTCATACACACACAGGCAAGTAGGCCTACACATAGCACCCCCCCCCCCCCCCCCAAACACACACACATCAAGGATTTGTACTTTTTTCAAAGCAAAGTTAACGGACTTGCAAAACACAGCTGAGTGTGAATCACTTGTTCATTATAGGAACTATTTGATCTATCAAATGCAAGTTACAGTTACAAGTCTTTATAATAAAAACATTGTGAAACACAACTCACTACACCCATTCTTGTCAGTAGGCCTACATACCATGTTCGACAACAGACTCTGCTTTGTCATTTCCTTTTTTTATGTTTAAGTATGCATGAAATAGAGATAGTAATCCTCAAGCGCACTAAAATCCTGTGTTAATGTATTGATTTTTTTTTTTTAACTCTACGAGTTTACACACGTGCGTGTCCATTTGGTTACATTTGTGCACTCTCCGAGTTAAATTAACACTAAGGATTTGACTGTGTATGCTTCTTTATAGTAGGCTGACAATGAACAGTGAGATTGCGCAGATTTATAGGTCTGCCAAGTTCTGAGGGATGGATTCCAAACTCTTCAGAGGGAAGGCAGGGAAAAGCCGCCGCACTTCTGGGCCGGTCTCATCTTTGGTCAAACAGAAGTGAGCTTAATTTGCGGGTCTGCCTGGAGAATTTCAAAAGAAGCAGCTTTGATTGACGCCAAGCCTGAGCTCCCTGATGTCAGTGAGATGAATTAAAGCAGGGTCCACAGGCTACAAGTCTTCTCACACTCCCCCGTTAACACAGGTCTTTCAAGTTCTCATCATGATAATTGTATAGGATGCCTGTTGAAACACGACGTGTCACATACAGTGTTTTAAAGGGGCCAGGCTGCTGTGCTTGTCATCAATCACAATAAGAGAAATTATGTTGTAAAATAACACATGCCTGTTTCAAGTTAAGTCATTACAAAGCCATGACAAATATGATAGGAATGCGAAAAAAGGCCCTGAGCAGGCTCGTTGTTGTTGTAAAATATTACCCAGGATGCGGCCCAAACACTACTATTGAAGGAATAGTTCTGAACTCAGATTAATTCTATGTTCATGTGTTGGGTCTTAACAGAATGGCATTTGGGATAGTCTATACTTGCATCAAATGAAAAAACGTGTTCTATATGTGCTATTCACATGGTTACAATCAACAGGTGATTATAATCATAGTCATGGTTTACTTGACTTTACTGCCGAGCCTTTTCCAAAGCATACTGTGGTTTGTTGGATTCTTGAGGAAGCCATTGGAATCCATTCATTTTGATATGCTATGCTTTGGTTATGTCATAGTTATGCTATTGTTGCGTTCTAATACATTTTAAAGTGCAGATTTATTTGGAAAGAGTAGTCGAACATACAGAAGACAGATTTACGGACATGTTTGGATGACTAGGGAGAAAATAGGGAAGGGTTGCAACATTTAAAAATAAAGCCATTAATGGAGAAATCGTCTGTTTATGCACTATATATGGCTGAAGGTTGTGAATAGACAATTGACCGGTATGGTCCTTTAAAAACTTAAGCCCTATAGATTTGTTGGGGAAAATAGCCAATCTACAAGCTCACAACACGTTGCATTGCAGTAATAATTATTTTAATAATCATTTTTTGAGGATAAAAATAGATTATTAATACATTTCTTTTTAAATAATTTTCTTTCCATACTGTCATCCAAGGCCTACCCATATTGTATAAGATTGTGTTGCAGATTAAACATTTTCATAGATAGCTTCATAGACTTGTTTGACAGCACTATCATCAGTGTACACATTATCTTCTCTATTAATATGTTAGATCCATATTATTTTTAATGTGTATTTTCAGACATTTAACCACTTGAACCCTCAATACTTGGTAAACTTGACCTGTGGCTCTGTACTTGGTCTGCTCTTCCCTCTCCACCAGACCTCTATGCCAAAAATAGCCGATCTACAAGCTTATATATCTTCAGAATAGGGATGTTACGTTCAAGTGGTTAATATATAAAACAAAGTTCCTATCACACAGCAATTTGGCGGCCCCCCTGTAGTAACTCTGAGGACCCCCTCGAGGTACTTTTACAATTCGTTTACAGGCTTTATCTCTCATACAAAATACAGTAGGTCAGATACTTTGCAGTGGTCCATCGTTTGAAAATATCAGACTACAATATCTAGTGTACCAAATAAAGGACACTCATTTCCTGACAGGTTCCCATTGCACAAAATCAAAGAATGCATTATCTGGCACTTGGCGCTTTTCGACAGAAGACTTACTGTGCTATTGTACGGCTCCGGCTGGCCTTGATGGAATGCCCTAACATTTTGACAGGACAAAATATAAAGCTGCTCTTTATTCTGCGGACAATTCACCAGACGCAGGCGTGGGAATGACTTTAATCAATAGAAATGTGGGCGCTCTGAGTGATTTATGCCCGGCTATGCTTTATGTACAAAGAAATCTCAGACATCGGTACGAGTGTGAGCCATAATGGGAGCCGTTCAATCTTTCCCATAGAGCCGGGCGTTGTGGTGGATGTTGCCACCGAGTATTCACAAGTGCTATCTGATCAGCCCCAGAGGTACCACAACGAGACAGATGATTAGGCATGGCAAACAAGCCTCATCACCAGTTGAAATTGATGACTCAATACTGGATGGACAGACAACTCCATTTGTATCAAGATAAGGTGTTGACAGTTCCGTATCAATCATAATTGAGTTATTATTGAGCATGAAGAAAGGCATTTGTAATATCATTAAATCCAGATATGTCTCTCTTCACATCTGGCAGCCAGCCATGCGTGTACAAGGGAGCAAGGGAGGGCGTTGACGGGACAGTGAGGGAGAGAGAGAGAGGGAGAGGGAGAGAGAGAGGGAGTGGGAGAGAGGCAATGCAGGAGGAAAAAACACTCGGGGCAATAATTTCTGGCAGTGCGCTGGCAGCTGCAGTGTTTTTTGTAATTTCAATATGTTTCTCCACACCTCAAGCTTAGGTGCAATAACAGCTTACAGATTGCTTATGTCATCAAATTTTGACAAACTTCTCAATTGGATTTGACCTTCATCTTTTAGCCATCTGCTTTCCACTATTCCCCACCCCCCCTCTCTATGCCTTATTTTAACACCAGATCACTGCAATGGATACAAATTAATTTTCGCATGACAGTAAAGCCAAATTTATACTCTGTCACACAGCAATGTCACTTGCATTGTGTGGATTTTTAGCTTGAATATCAGTTATTTTCTTTGGATTAAAACCCGGGTCCTCATGCTCACAAGGACCATACAGTGTGTTCCGGGCACTAACTGGCTGAGCTACAGTACCAGCCACCCACCTTGGAGGCAATTTTAAATGGCTTTTTTTTTCCAAGGGTCTTTTGGTTACTAGATGAGTAATTGTCTCCGCCAGGCCGAAGGCATGGCGAGAGTATGTTTTACCCCCCGTGTGTCCGTGTGTCACTCTGTGTACAGCTAATCTCCGGCACCGTTGGCTTGATCGCAGCGAAACTGTGCATACGCCACCAGGAGGCCGATTTATGTAAAACATTTTTTTTTATATTAAGCCTTCAGATTTTATCCAAATTTCACGCAAATCGGTACACATGATCTCTATAGGCAGAGACCTGTGCTCCGAGGACACAGAATCCAATAATTGTGTGGCTTCCCTGTCCAACCTGTAGCTATGTATGGAAAGTTACCCAGTGTGCAGTTTGTGAATGAAGCACGCATGTTGTGCTAAATGCTAACGTGAGTTTAGCATGGTGAAGTGAGCTGTGATTGGCGAAGCAGCATCAGCCGAGCTGTGTGGTTCACTGTGATTGGTCTACTTTTGTGGAGACAACCCTGTTCTAAATGTATAAGCTCCCTTAGGTGCCACGTTGTAAAAAAGAGGGGGAAAAAGACCCCATGCAATCTCTACGAGCTTTGAGAACATGAGTATAGTGATACATGAATGGGTCGTGCCAACATATCAGCTTTGTTGTGGGCTGCTCTTTGCATGACATGAATAACATATCTATGCTGGCAGGTAGTCTACTCAACAGTGGCGTTCTGATGTACGAAGCCTATCTGCTCTTCAAGGGATCAAACACATAACGGGGACCTCTTAAACAGTCCGCTGGCGATGTGGCATTAAGAAGTGTCTTGTTCCGTGAGTCAGTGATCAGAGTAAACAACAATCCTGGGATAATACAGTCCCCCCACAGTTTGACATTTCCCTCTGATTTTCATATCTCTGCCTGAAATGACAGTCTATGTAACATGTAGAGGCCTTAAAAATGCCACGGCAGATATGAAATCAATTTGCATTTCCCCCCGGTGCCTGGATAACATGGCCCTGTCAGAGTGCCCGGGCCGATCCGGTGGAGATAATGACGTTATAGCGGATGGCTTGCACAGTGGAAGGGGATGAAATTGAAAGAGTGACGTTCTGTGTTTCCGATGATTGCCTTGGCTGGAGGATGTGCCGTTATTGGACATGCACTCCTCTGTCTTTGCTCCCCATTAGCTCCACTTGTTCCCAGCCAGGGGTTAAGACAGACTAAAGCGATCCACCCAGTCCGGGGCTGCACGGTGTCAGCTATGGCATTTCAAATGATTCTCCACCACTGTAGTTAAAGAAAAATGGTCAAATTGGACAAAAGCTCATTAATAATGCCCTCAGTCTTTTGTGAGTTTCTATATTTGTGGATGACCTGCAGTAAATAACAGTTCCAAGAATATCAATCAATTAGGGATTTGCAAATAGTAATTAAGATATTAATGAGAATTCTAGCTGTCAGACTTTTGTGCCACTTTTGGTGCTACGTCTAGATTAATTAATCCTAATTAAAATGTTACTTGGATATTCAGCACCTTAAAAAAAGAAAGATAAGCGTCGCCAAATTAGAACGTAATATTTCTATCACTTTGACGGCCAAAAATAACTTTCTAACCAAGCTTTTCAGAGTTGTATCTTTCAGATACTTTTATATACCCGACACTATAGTGTATGGGGATTACACAGGAGGCATCAAGCTAATGTCATAGGTATGCTCTATAATCCCATCATTATATTTCACCTCGGAAGCAGATCACAGCACAGCAAAGGCTAAACTCCATGACATTTTGGCCACTTTTTTGAACACGTGGAGAGGAACGATCACGATCGGGAACATTATATAGAGAGTATAGAGTAGTAGTGCATTTGTAAAGCTATATCACAGTGCACACAACCCAGAATTTGTTATAAATATAGGAAATAGAGGGCGGTAGG
Organism: Gymnoscopelus microlampas; assembly: GCF_963454915.1. Taxonomy (NCBI): domain Eukaryota; kingdom Metazoa; phylum Chordata; class Actinopteri; order Myctophiformes; family Myctophidae; genus Gymnoscopelus; species Gymnoscopelus microlampas. The sequence goes on along the minus strand of NC_139954.1, from coordinate 34,781,347 downwards.
AGCTGACCTAAGGACATTTGGATGCGTTCAGAATGGCGCAGGGGCCTGCTTGTTATCGACTACAGTGTATGCTGAGGGAGAGGCACAGCTCTCTCTCCCCCATGCTGCAGACAAACACACCCCCGCCCTATCATGCCTCGTTTATGCTCCGCCGTACGACGGCGTTGCGCCGAAACACAGCCGATCTACAGGCTCTCTCGATGCGTTCGCACCGCAATACGTTGTGAGCTTGTGTTGATTTCGTCGACTAAAACTATGCCGAAAAAAAATCGTCGACTACCTTTTTTTCACTGACTAAAACTAAATAAAAACTAAATAAAGACTAAATATATTGACAATTTCGTCAGCAAATAAAAACTAGACTAGCTCTGAAAATAGCAGATCTACAAGCTCACAACGATCGGCTATTTTCAGCATGCAACCAAGTGTAAAATCAGCCATTACGGCGCCATCAAGGCACCGCCAAAATACATTTTAGTCAATTCAACTATTCAACTGTAGATTTAGTCGACTAAAATCTTATGATATTTAGTCGACTAAAACTAGACAAAAACTAAAACATTTCAGGTGACTAAAATGTGACTAAAACTAAATGGAATTTTATTCAAAAGACTATGACTAAAACTAAATAAAAAAAATCTGTCAAAATCAACACTGTTGTGAGCTTGTAGATCTACTCTTTTCGACGTACGAATCAGCCTTCATGCTCCGATAAACGGCAGGTGATTCTGGACAGATATTCCTCACTTTGCCTATTTGCAGGCTGCTGGAGCGAACAATGCTGACCTCTCACCCTCCCTCATCAGACAGCTTTCCTGCTCTGTGACGGATGGAGCGGGAGAAGCTGTGAGTGTGTTTTAGCCACTGCCTATTAATTGGTGGTGGGCTGCGGTCAGTATGCTGGGGGGCCAAAGTCAGCATCAGGCCTTCTCTCTCATTCTCCCTGACTCCCAGCCTGGAGGAAGAGCATTTTGCATCACGTTTTCAAGACCTAACTGTTTGTTTTTTTTAAACTTATGTTACTATGTCAGTGGTTCTCAATCTTTTTTTCATGTCAAGGACCCCCAAAATGTATATGTATTTGGCCGCGGACCCCATCTCAAAATATTTTGTTCCAGGGACTCCCCAGAAGCAAAGATTTGAGTTACAAATGTTTGCTTTAAAAAATATATATATTCAAAGATTTGCACACATTTTCAAGATTTCTCAAAAATAGCAGATCTACAAGCTTATAGCGCGGCACTCGGTGCCGCGCTATAAGCTTGTATATCTGCTATTTTTGAATAGCCCAAAGTGTAAAATAATGCTTTTTAGCTCAAATCTAAAAATGACACAGTTCCAGGTCTTAATGAGATTTGGCCCACAATTTGTGCATAGAAAGTAATTGCAAACAATAGCAAGCATCACCAATTCCGAAGTTCATTGCAATTAGCCTTGTAATAAAAATAATAAAAAAGTCATAAAAGTTGCTGAGAAAGTGGCAAGAACAAGGAGGGGGATTTTGCAACGGGAAAACAAACTAATGGAATCCTTTTGTTCAACGGTTGCTGAAAGGGTTTCCAGAGCCTATAAGCGACAAGTGAGAGTGATTCTGCAGTCCTGACCGCAGCGGCTTTGAAAAAGTCACAGATTTTGAATGGCCACAAGGACGAGTACTCCAGTTGGAGTGACGGCCATGCTGTCGAAGGATGCTGGGGCTTCAGAACAATTTAGACCCTCCAGAAAAACGTGGGCAAAAGTCCTTGATTATGCAGGCTAAAACTCTAGATTATGCAGGCTAAAATCCTTGATTTTGCAATTTTATGCTGTGAAATTGCGGGAAGTTGCAAAATATGCGGCAATACGCGAAATATTGAAATATGCGAAAAGTTGCGAAATATGCGATGCGAAGAGCATATTATGCGATGCGATGTGCATATTATGCAGTGCGATGTGCATATTATGCAGTGCGATGTGCATATTATGCATATTATGCAGTGCCATGTGCATATTATGCAGTGCGATGTGCATATTATGCATATTATGCAGTGCGATGTGCATATTATGCAGTGCGATGTTATAATATGCACCTGTTTTTCAGGTGAAAATCAGTGATTTGAGGATGGTTTTACCTTTTATTTCCGACGAGTGATGTATTTACATAACGAGTGTTATTGTAAACGATCCCTTAGAACACACAATTTCAACTCTGGCAAACATGAATGTACAGTATGGTTGAAAACCCTTACATAATAGTAGATACAGAATTGTTTTTGTATCTACGTATTACAGTGTATTCCTCTGTACATGTGGTCAAGTAGGTGACAACAGTGTGATCATTTGTCACCTGTGACGTCACCTCTAACCCACAGGAGTCATTTTGCAAAAGATAAGTGGTGAAACCTGGTGTAATAAATATAAACAGAATTGCAATAAAAAAACATGAAAATCCATGCTAATCACATTCACAACCCGCTATTATTTATAACGTGCACAGATCTTCACAGTCTGACCCGTGAATAACATGTCTTTGTTTCCATACATCTCATTATATTTTCAAATCAAGATTAGATTGCATTGAATGTCTTGGGAGGGACAAGGTCATATCATCGTCAGCTATATCTCTTACAGTACATGGTGGCACTGATGGTTCAGAGGGATTGGTATAAATTACAAAATGAGCTGTTTTTCCCGTTTATTGCAATAATAAAAACAAATACACAGAGTCTACTCTAGTCTTTTTTGCAGGAGTGGTCCATTGGGTTTAATGTCGACCCATGGAGAGCTGTTACGTTGTGGACATTGGGGAGTGCACTATAGGAAGCCCTCTGTATAATGAAGCATGCAGTTAGGATGTATGGAAAAGACAGATTGATAATGAGACATACTGGTTCTAATCAACCTCATGGAGGTCTGAAGAGGGACCAGTAATATATATCCGCTGCACTACTAACAATTCTCAATTAATGAAACATTATTTTGTCCAGTCCCCTAGGACGGGAATTAGATATGACTTGAGGGACAAAAACTACACAGTACTGTACAGAAATGTGTGGACAAGACTTGCTGCTCTGTGTTCACTCACTCACTCACTCACTGTGTTAACCCATTAAGACCTGAAGCCGATTCTACATGTCTCCTAAATCTCAACAGTATTCTGAAAAACGTATGTTTCTATATCAGTGGTGCTCAATCTTTTTCACGTCAAGGATCCCCAAAAGTATATGTATTTGGCCGCAGACCCCCATCAAAATATTTTGTTCCAGGGACCCCCCAGAAGCAAAGATTTGAGTTAAAAATGTTCGCTTTAAAAATATATATATTCAAAGATTTGCACACATTTTCACGAATTTTCAAAAATAGCAGATCTACGAGCTTGTATATCTGCTATTTTTGAATAGCCCAAAGTGTAAAATAATGCTTTTTAGCTCAAATCAAAAAATGACACAGATGCAGGTCTCACTGTGTTAATTTATACATTTGTAAATCTGAGTGTATCCTTATACAGGTCCAATTTGTTACATGTGTACATTTGGGTAAATGAACACTGAGGATTTTACTGTGTACGGTTTGTTAGCACTCAAGAGATAAAACTTTACATGCTGCTCCCAATTAGCACAGCAGTGACCATGCACTGTCTCCTGTGCTTGGCTTTCCTCCTGAAGAGGGGCTATTTATGTGTGAGGGCTCGTGAGAATGTGAGAATCGAAGAAACGAGACGAGAGAGACAGGGTGGAGATATGCACTGTGAAAGATAGCGGGTAGCGTGCATGAGAGAGAGAGAGAGAAAAAAAAAGGGACCGGGAGAGAGAAAAGAGAGTTGAAATGGCTTAAGCATCCATTTTGAGTAGAGAGACAGGTCCTATTAACATTTAACAGCATTTGTGCAACTTGGTGCGGAGGTTATGATGCAAATGAGGACGAATTAAAACTGGCCAGAGGTTTGTCATTGATGGATTGCAGTCTGGCAGTGCTCACACTTCCTAGTGTCCATCAGAAGCGATTACTGTGTAATTAAACCTTATTTCTGGACTCTCCAGCGCATAATTACTTTGTGAATGTAACCATCATCTAAAAGCTACTAAAACGCTTTAGCATTTAGTCTAGCAGTCAGTGCCATGGGCTCGTGTCAGATATAGCCATCAGACGGTGCAAAAGAACTGTCACTTTTAATAAGAGACAAAAAATTAAATGAAACAGTATGCTTATTACAGAAAAATTAGGCTTTCAAGAGTCCTTTCTGTTATTTGCATAATTTATCCCCCCCCCCTCTCCGCTCCACCCCACACACACACACACCCACACCCCAACCCCACCCCCACACATACATACACCGCAAGCTTTAGGCAATTTCGCTCACATTTAAATAGATTGCACATTTAAGGCTACTTAAGGAAAATTATCACTTTGCATATTTTAATTGTTATGAAGGAAGTGATTTGAGAGAGGTCTGTGGCTCATCCTCTTGAGCCATGCGGTTTGCGAAGCTGTCTGATTCGGCTGCTCGGCGCTGCAGCGCCACAGATAACCTCCGAGTTCACACACATCCACTCCAGTTTCATCAGAATGCAAATGAAGCACATGAACATTGGGACAAGTGGATCTTTGATATTTACAAAATAGCCACTAATAACTTGAGTGTAATTTGTTTGACTCAACTTTATTTTCTCTTATCAGTCCTGATTTTTTTTTTCTCTTCTTCTGGTCAAATGGCTCTTGTGTTAAAAATGCAATGGGTGAAAACAAAGGGTAGATCTGTTATTATTTGAATGTCAGAAGCGGGTGGAGGTAGGATGCATAGAATATAAAACAAGCCGCTTCATATGGCGTAGGAGTTCTCCCATAACAAACATGATGTTGCTGCACAGATCCATACGGGCACTGTTAGGCAGAATGTTAGTGATAAATGTGCAAACATTGTCAAAGTACTGTATAGAAATACAGTTCCTACTGGATCACAGCAAATATTATGTACGGAAACAAATGATGGCACACCAATACCGGTACAAGCTGAAATAAACTATTTTACACAATACACTATTTAGCAAAGCATGAATACTGTCATCTTTAAAATAAATAGAGATCTACGATATTAATGTGTGCAAAGAATTTCATACCTGTATGGTGATAATTGTGTGTTTTACCTTGTGTGTTTTACCTATGGTACTGATTCTACTGAACGTATACTGAACCTTATTTTCAGAAATTCTAGTAGGCCAACAAGAACGACTATTACAATTAATGGGATTTTTGATTTCCCAATTTTTCAGAGACAAACTGCACATGCTAAGACGAGGAGAAAAGGCTACATTCTTTCATATCAACATTATAATCGGTCTGATGTGTATTCCTTAAGAGAGGAGAGATAGGCACTAGATATTCTTTAGCAATACATTCAGTGCTCATCTTGGTACAATGTTCTGATAGAGAGCATTTTCAATGCTGACACAAAATGCACTGTGACTCTTCTCCTTAATGTTAATAATACAGCAGCTTCCTACGCACATACCACCTACTAAATGATACCATAAAAAGGGATTTTTTATGCATAAATGCTCATTTTACATAAAATGCGAGTGTGGATTTATAAGTGATTGCCAAGTCCTGTTATGAGGTAAATGCTTCATGGCATTATAAATTAATGCAATGACATAATACGTTTGTATAAAAAAGTACACTCTGATCAGACAAATTGCCTTAAAAACAATATTTGAACCAAAATTGCACATTGTATACTGTAGGTCTTTCACAAGAAACAGGCTGTGGTCTGAAATATGGCTCTTGAGTTATGATCATCAAACACAAATTCAATCAAGTGATGATACAAAACACATTTAGTTGTCAGAAAAAAACATGTTTATTCAGTATTTCAATTACCTTTGTTATGTACCTTGAAATAGATGAAAATACATTTACGTTGACTGTAGGTTTGGCAATACACACATATAAACATGTATGTGGTGCATTTTTAGTATGTATACTGTATATTGTTAGCAAATGTACATTAAGTACAGCTATGTGCAAGTTTATTCTCTGTACATGTGTATGAAAAGTAAAAATTCAAATTTCTCATATCTTAATATGTTAACCCCTCATACTTACATGTAGAATTGTAAGTGCACACACATACACATTAACATGCGCACTACAACAATTCACATAGGATTAAAGCAATTTCTTACATTTGAAAAAAAAATGAATTTGCATTGGAGACCTTGTAGAAGACCTGTACAGTCCACGATAATTTTACAGAAATGTGGTCTTGTAAATATACTGTAAGGAAAGGTCAGTGGGTGAAGATTATCATCACCTTTGCACCCACTTAAGGTGTCTTATCTTTTTCTGTGACTTGTACTGTTCAGTGTAAAGACAGTCTTTTTGAGGTAGACTGCTTAAATTCAAGGGCAAGCTTCTTTTTTTCAGTTTTTTTGTCATTTTTTGTCATTTTTTCAACTTTTGTTTTCAGATTTATTCTTTTCTCCACAAATGCATGACATTCAAAACAATAGAACATAAGTACTACATGTACAATATGTAGCCATGAGGTAGAAATGGTTAGAAAGAATGTTTCAATATAAAACTGATACGGTAAGACTATTATGGATGAAGTCAAAAAAGTCTAAAGCAGTTCTGTACAAAAAATGTACCAACAGAGATACTGACAGATATTGAGAATAGAAAAAAACAAAAAAAACACAATTCAAGTGACTTAGTTGGCAGCAATGAGACTCCATGTGCTTATCAATGGTTCTGCTCAAATGTTGTTTTCCACTATAGGCCCATCTATCACGTTGTCCTGGTAATAATGAATGATCATATGTATCTACAGTATATAAAGTATATACATTGTATTTTGAATAAAAGCATAATGTCATTTTCCTAATCCCTTATCTTGTTATATTGACAATTTGTTTATATCTAATTGCGAGGAACAATTAAGAAACAAATGTACAAATGGAGCTCTCTTGTCCATACACCTAGTAATACTGTTCTGTACTATACTGTGCTTTATTGCACTGTCAACCCATTCAGACCTGAGGCCGATTCTACAAATACCTTCTAAACTACATTTTTTCAAACACTTTCAAGATTTTAAAAAAATGTTCAAAAATAGCAGATGTACAAGCTCACAGTGCGGCACAAACTGACGCGCTGTGAGCTTGTATTTTTTTGAATAACCAACGCAAAAATCTAAAATGACAGAGATGCTTTCCCGGTTTTAATGGGTTACGGAAAGGGATTTCCCAAAATAAAGGAAGTTATGCGTCAAGATCTGTCGATTTCAAACCCGTCATGAAATCACTGTGTAATACAGCTGTTACTATTTCATTTCAGGATAACGTTTTCACTTTTTAGCATGCATATCTCCATAAGTTCCCAAATGCACATACTCTGACATATTACACCTGGAATGTCCAGTTAATAACTGTGTTTATGGCTTTTTTTCTATGTCTCAGACTGTTGTTGTTTTTGACATACTGTAGCAAACGGACAGATTAACTTTAATTGCAATCATTGACACAGAAATATGATACCAATAATACCGATATTATCAACAGGTTTTCAGGCTGAAAGCAAATTAGTTATGTCACCAAAAACGTTCCACCAAAGTGAGATATTTTGTGTGTGTGTGTGTGTGTGTGTGTGTGTGTGTGTGTGTGTGTGTGTGTGTGTGTGTGTGTGTGTGTGTGTGTGTGTGTGTGTGTGTGTGTGTGGATGTATATATATATATATATATATATATATATATATATATATATATATGGATGTATATATATATATATATTTATATACATATTTACATATATACATACATAAATACACACACACATACGCACAGTATAAAATTAATTGCAAATGGACACAGCTCAAGCCCACTACAGTAGGCCTACACCTACTTCAAATACTTATTTTTAATTGTAATCAAATCAAAGGTGTTTTACTTTGGCTTCCAGGGAGATTAAGATAAGAATGTGTGACAACACAAACACTACATTACATGTGCATTAATTAACAACACTTTATGTAAAGGAGAGTCCCGCCGCATCTTTAGTCATGTGGTCGCTTTCCACATTTCCTATTTGTTTGCTTGCTTGGATAGTTTGTGTTTGACACAGTAAACTCCATAGTGTTAATTTAACTCGAGAGTGTATAAGTCGTGGTTACATGTGTACACTTAAACACTGAGGATTTTACTGGGTACCTATGGTAATAGTCATAAATATCAAAGTGTATTTTGCTGTGATATGTAGAAATCTGGCTTGAATGTTGTAGTTGAGCAGTTTCTGAACATGTTCATTTGCACTATATTGTATATAGTTGCTGTCGGGCAGAAACCTCATATCTCCATATTTCAACTTTTACTGTTTTCCTTTGTAAGTGAATGCCTTACTTCTTCGTACAATAATGTTGCGCAAAAGTAGCGAATATAGCAGAGGTATCTAGATCAGCTATTTTCGCTATTCTCCAAAGGTAAAAGTGGTTAAATGTGTCTGAGTTTTATAAATATTGAACCAGTGAGGAACAGACTTGCAATAGTTGACTAATTGAACAGTACGCAGGTATCAAATATGATTTTAGTATCACTGGGCCACATGTTATAATCCTAATCATATTTCAAATTACATTTCAAATGGAAATCCATACCGGGGAAAAAAAAGAGGTTACGTTACTTAGGTGACAGATTAGCCTTAATTGCATGTGTAGAAAATCAGTCAGATACTTTCATATGACACAGTTAACGCATTAATGCCTGAGTCCGATATAAAATATAAAAAAAATTCTTTCACGATTTTTCAAAAATAGCAGATCTACAAGCTCATAGCGCGGCACTCAGTGCCACGCTATGAGCTTGTATATCTGCTATTTTTGAATAGCCAAAGAAATCTAAAATGACACAGATGCGTTCCCGGTCTTAATGGGTTTTAAGATTTTCCTTCTTAGATTGCTTTCTACTGAATGGCATGAACATAACATCATTTAGCCAGTGCCCATGCAGTCAACATAACTTTTATAATAGTGCATGTTTTGAGCTCAACAGGTACATAAATGATGCCTGCTGCCAGTTTCACATAATTAGTCTGCAAAGCCAGTTCCTCGGTTCACGATGCTCAGTGGAGTAGCTAATAAGCTCCAGAGCTTGTGCCCATTTTTTGAAAGGGCTGTAACATAACTAATGACTGGAGTAGTGGTGATATTTGGGAAACAATTGCAACTAGCTTCAGTATTTCAACTTGATAAACATCTAGCTGGCATGTTAAACTGTAAGTTTATTATTCCTGCTATTGTTTATTAGACGCTGTGTAAATCAGCAATACAGGTCCGAACATTACGACGTCAAGCCAGATGGTAGTGATCAATATGCACATGGTACATAAAAAAAGAACATGAAACATTAATATGCACGCGTAAAGAGAAAGGAAATAAATGAAGGGATCCCCTTACATAATCCAAGAAAATCAAGGTCCTTTTTTAGTGCTCTAACACAAACCCCTTCAGTGGTATATCTACTGTAGTGGCATCGTTCCTGGTGCCAGTGCGCTGCAAGAGCTTCCTTAATGCTCCCAAACAATAATACATTCAACAAAGGTTTCACTTGCTCGTGCACTGTAGTTGTCAGACCCCCCCCCACTTCCCTTGCCTGGAATTTATCTGGAATAGGTGCTGATTGCTAGTGATGAACAGCAATTTAAGGGTTTTATCATGAATAAAATATTTTTTTTAAATAAAAAAATGAAAAAACACCCTGTCATAATCCACTTTATTGTTCTGTGGATCTGTCTGCGTTACGTCAGTGATTGGGCGAAAAGGACAAAGTCCTGTTTTGTGTGTGGCCATTGTATTCATGTAGTTAATGTACAAGTGAATTGTAACCAGGCGAAATTGACCTAGTGAAAAACAGTGTCGTATTCCAAGCTTGAGCTTCACCGCTATTCCCCTTTATGTACAGTAGTATGTGGCAATGGATTGTGTGTGTGTGTGTGTGTGTGCTATCAACACAATGTAAAGCTAACAAACTCATTTTGAGTTGTTCTCTCCATATGTTTCTTAGTCAAGCACATACAATAGGCTCTGACGTTCTGCTGTCCCCTTTAATTTGTGTTTCAGCGCTAACAAACTGAGGTAGAAAGGAATGGGCTGTACATAATCCTTAGGTTTCATTAATGATAAAACAGCAGCGGAATGAAATGACACAGCATGGGGGAGAACCGTCCCAGAAGCTTGTCTAAACCTTTAGTTTTCTCTCAACACTGCACCACTAAGATCTGAACAGCTCTGTATGACCAAATTCAGTGTTATCTTTTTCTTTCTTTTTTTCTTTTATGAAAAGGAAAGTTTACCGCCAACAACTAAATCATTACACATACGGAAATGGCTAAAACAGAAAATACTTCACAGGTCCATTCGTGCCACGGACACAAAACACTGGCTTTAACAAACAGATTCTTCATTGCAATAAATCAAAAAGATAAAAGGAGATATTACTTTTGCCTTCCAAATCCGAATTTCCATTTGTACATTCAGTATCACACAACCATTTCATTTTGAGCCTTTTGAGGTATGGTGGCCTTCTGGGGGGTTTTATGTAATGCAAATTCAAAAGCAAGCCAAATGCTCATGTACTGTGTAGCGCTTTGACACAATCCTTTGAGGTACTATACTGTACAGTACATATCACAATCACTTTCCTGAGTTTTCCAAAAGAGAGAACGTCAAAAGAAATAATGGTACAAATCTTTACATTTTGTGTGAAACGCTGTGATTACTATTGTAACGATATTTTGACAGCAATTACATAGTAATTTTGGATTAATTTGAAGTTACAGTATGTCGCAAAAAGGTCATTTGATTGTTTTTGTAGTTTCACTGACAGTGGAAAGGCGAGGGCACCAACCAAACACACCTAAAGTTTGCCAGAAAACAAATCACATTTTTCTAGGAAAACAAAACAAATCATGAACATGTGGATGTTATAATAATGATCTTTTACGCGCACGCACACACACACACACACACACACACACACACACACACACACACACACAGACACACACACGATTTATCAAGGTTGTGTAGCCTTACCGAAATTGTGTCTATCAATTTAAGAGTTTAGATCAACAAAACCACACCTGTTCACATAGACCACAAAACGGACACAGCTGCAGAATATTGAGCTTATGGAAAGGAGAAAGCAAGTTTTTTGTCTTATTTTAAAGCTTTTTTTTTATATTAGCACATGTTACCAATGTACATTGTGAGGCAAAACAAAAAGAATAATACAAATAAACGAGCACCACCTCAGGCACTTGATAGCAACTAAATCTCAAGAACAGCAGAATGGTATACAGTATATACACCAACATTGGGGGAGGGGGTCCGTCCATCCGCCCTGTGATTAGAATTTCGGCAGGTAAAACATGGCCTTATATAGCCATAAAGCATCAAATGAATATTTGTCATTGTGTGCTGTCCAGACCGTCAGCCGCCTAAACTCAGCCTGTTCTTTTCTGCGAGGTGTTTCCTGAACAACCCGCTCACCGAATGCAGGATATTCTCTTTGTTTGTTTTGTCTTGTTTATCCAAGCACCTACTTATTGGGGTGGGAAACACTTTAATTTTATCCCATCACTGGGTTTGCGCAATGGTATCAAGCTCACTTTTAGTGTGTTTTTCTTTTATTTTTATTGACTACAACCAAACATTTTATTCCATTCAGTATACATGTCAAGTTCTTTTTGCGATATGCTGGGCTGGAATTTGCAAAACACATTGTCAAAGTCTTGGTAGGAGACCGGTCTCACTTGACTCGGGTGGATGGCTGACAAGTCAGTGCCAGGGATGCCATGGAGAGGACCCACGACAGCCTCCTGACACAGCTGTGCCACGTCCAGTCCCGAGAAGCCCTCCGTCCTCTGGACCAGCAGTGACATCTCTTTGTCACTGAGACAGTAGTTGTGCTGTGAGAGCAGCTGGCTGATTATCTGGTGCCTGGATGTGCTGTCGGGTAACGGGATGAGGAGGCGCTTGGCGAAGTACCTCCTCAGGGACTCGGGGATCTCCTCCGGCCTGTTGGTGGAGCAGACCACCAGCACGTGGTCCTCGGCCGAGGTCAGAACGCTGTCCAGCTGCATGAGGAGCTCGCTCTTGAGCCGGTTCACCGGGCTCTCCTCGCCGAGCTGCGCCGAGAGCAGCACGTCCACCTCGCTGATGAACAGCACCGCCGGCTGGCGACAGCGGGCCACCAGGAAGGAGGCCTGGATGATCTTGTCGCCCTCCGCCAGCCACTTGGTCACCAGGGCGGAGCTGTTGAGCCTCAGGAAGACGGCCCCTAGCTGGCTCGCCACACAGCGGGCCAGTAGAGTTCTACCCGTTCCCTGAGGTCCAAACAGAAGGAGGGTCCGCGGCAACGTGGCGAGTCCGCTAAACATGTCCGGTCTTAAAATGGGCCACATTATCTCCTCTTTGATGAATGCCTTGGCCAGGTCCAGACCGGCGATGTCGCTCCAGTCCACCGGGGGGCCCTGCTGCAGGATCTCGGTGGTGACCATCTCCACCAGGCCGGAGTCGCTGTTCTTCAGCTGCTCCTCCGCCGCCGCCGCCGCGTGGCCGGACGAGGCGGGCGCGCCGCCGCCGTCGGGCCGCGGCGCGGAATGGGAGAGGTGCTGCCGGAGCTCGTCGCCGCTCTGCTCGCCCATGATGGGGGAGCCGAACTTGCCGTAGGACTCGCCCGACCGGAGGTCACCACCGACGGAGCCTTTGGCCGATCCGTAGGATGGAGGGGTGAGCGCTCTGCTGGAGTGAATGTTAAATTTCCGTTGCTGATCTGAAGATATGGGCTGCTTTGTGGGCTTAAAGGCTAAAGACGATGCCTCAGCGTTTCTGTCAAAGCCGTTCCCCCTGTTTGAGTCTGTGATGCTGCTGTCTGGTATCCTGTACATAGGGCTCTGCGAGGAGCGCTGTTGGTTGTAGTTGAAATTACCATAGCTAGAGTCCATCTCTCCATGACCAGTCATGTAGAAAGCTTTTCTTTTTAATGAGTTGGCCATGCTGCCATTCAAAGGCGTCGGCGCTATTGGTGTGTGATTATGCGACTGGTAGGTGTAGCCGGGCAGCGTGGCGGGGGGGAGCGGCGTCGGGGCCGCGATACCAGAGGGCAGATAAGCAGAGGGAGGGGGGGGGGCTCCCCCGGGGCTATAGCCGGGGGCAACGGCAGTCTGAGGCGGATACCCGGCCGGAGGATAATTGTAGTTGGAAAGGTTGGGAGACCCCGCGTTGTAGCCGGGCACCAGGGTAGGGGGGGGCGGAGGGGGCGGGGGTTGCAAGAGTCCGGCGCTGTGCAAAGGGGAGGGGTGCGGGGAGGGGAGGGCGGGGGTGGTCTGTCCGCTGTAACTAGAATGCAGGTAGGAGCCGTTGTAGCTGGCGGTATATTCCTGAGAGGGGAGCCCGGAGTGGAGGCTGGTAGCCGCCGCGTGGCTCCCGCAGTTGCTACTGGAATAGCCGGGCTCGGACACGCCCGGGGAGCTGCCGATGCCGGCCGACACGTCCACCGCGGAGGGAGGGAGGGCGGCCGTCATGCCGGCTTTGCTCGCGGATATGACGTCCGGAACGCAGTTGATCGGGTAAATGCCCTCCTGCCAGGACTCGCTCTCCGACTTGCGTCCTCCGTTCATGAGGCCGTCGGAGTAGGAGCACAGCAGGGTCCGTTCGTTGGGGCCCTCCAGGATCCCGGAGTACTTCTCGGCGTACTTCTTCAGCAGGTTGGAGGCGGTCAGCGCGGAGATGTCGTCGTTGGCCCAGGCGTACTGATACGTGCGCTGGAAGTGGCCCCGGTAGGCCTCCACTTTGTGCGCCGGCGAGCGGGTGGTGGACGAGATGTCAAAGTGTTGCTCCGCCCATTGAGTGTGCTCTGGGGTCCACTGCATCTTTAGGCCTAGACATTTACACAAAGACAATTAATGTGTAAAAGTGCACATCAAATAGCTCATTGATTATTGATTCAATTTCCATAGCTATCAAACGATAAATATGCTGTATCATCTTAACTACTGCAGGGGTGGATACATCTTTTTTGTATTTTTGCTACAATAGAAAAACTAATTTCAGCAGGATTGTGATGATTACATACAAAATGACGAATTACCTGCATGTAATTATAACCAGTGACCATAATGCAATCTGATTACTTTCAGTAACCTTTGTATTACAAATATGGTGTATACTATTGATTTGGGAGAAATCCAAAGTACTTTAAGTAATCAGATTGCATTACTTGTTAGGTTACTGATTATATAGTTACATTAGTCATCTGTTGCATTATGAATTTAACCATGGGAAATGGGTAATGAAATTCTTAAAAACAATATCATGCAGCAAAAGAAGTATGCTATCCAACTACACAATGAAATATTCATTGCTAATTTATCCATTTATTACTCAGAGTGTAAAATTTAGAGGCTGGCCGATGCCAGATTTTGGGGTCCGAAGTTTTGACCTAGATTTTGTCAAAAAGAACATTTTCAAATCAATTGGAAAACCATCGATTTGTTTCTATTTGATATTCTTTTTTTTTATACTTTCACCTATAATGACATGCCCTAAATAGGGACACCAGGTTGAAAGTAATTAAAGATCAGTACACATCGGCTGCATAATTGTCGACACCGATGTCGTCAAAAAAAGTAAAATAATGGCCGATATATCAGTCTGGCTCTAACACCGAGAGTCCATTTTGGCTACAATACTGTAGTACAATAGTTTTTCACTGAGAGTGTGGTACACTCTCAGATTTCACTGTGTACCTCCCATACGACAGACAGCACTGACAGAACATGCTATGGTGGTCAACAAGAGAATGTGGGACTCAACACCTGGGTAGCACAGCATAATCCATTAAGACCTGAGGCGATTCTTAAAAAATGTTTTCTAAATCATAACAGTTTTTTGGAAAAAAAAATAATAATCCAAGATTTTTCAAAAATAGCAGATCTACAAGCTCATAGCACGGCACTCGGTGCCGCGCTATGAGCTTGTATATCTGCTATTTTTGAAAAATCTTGAAAAAAATCTTAAATTCTTAAAAGAAATCTTTAAAAAAATATTTAATTTTTTTTTTTCTAAATCATAACAGTTTTTTGAAAAAAAAAAAAAAAAATCCAAGATTTTTCAAAAATAGCCAAAGAAATCTAAAGTGACACAGACGCCTTCCGGGTCTTAATGGGATAATCCACCCCGCACAGAGCTGGGTGACACAGACATCCCAGGTCAGTCTATAATCCAACTCTCATCTGAGAGCATTCCGAGACGGTTTCAAATCTGCTCGGAGTGCAGCAAAGCAATCTCCTCGGCAGTGCTCCGCTGCTTTCATCACACACAAACCCCACACAGCCCGGCATGAATTACAACCACGCCGTTTTCTGCCCACTATACTTCCCTACTCTACTAAAAAAAAAGGAACACACAAGACGTGGGGGGGGGGGGGTCTAATGCTTGCGTTCACACAGGCAGCTACGAAAGATACAAAGTTACAAAGCGACGCGGCATTACAGTATCTGTCGCTGTTGGAAGTTGTTGATCAACGGGCTCGTTGACGTCAAGCATGCATCCGCCGAGCATGAAAGATATAGGAAAATACACTGTAAGGTGAGTGGAAATTGTGAGACAACACTTGGTTCGTTTAGTAGCATTGTAGCTGCGGTTGAAGCCAGCACAACTTGGATTGTAAAGCTTTGTAGATTACACGTCGGCCGTCGCATTGTACTGTATGTTCATGTCGCCAGGCTTCCATTGAAAATTAATGGTAGCCTGTAGCTTTTCTAGCTGCCAGTGTGAACCCAGCATAGTAGCGCCGCGGATCTCGGACTTCACAGTCTACGACGTCTACGGGCCAGTCTATGACGTCAGTCATCTATGACATATCTATGAGATCTGGCACTTTGCAAGATTAGCCCCGGACACACACACACAGACAGACAGACAGACAGACAGACAGACACACACACAGACCCTTTTCTAGACGGCCTCGCCTCTACAGAGCCACACCGGAAGGAGAAAGAAAGAAAACTAGAAAATGTGCTCCTCGGAGCACAGGTCTCCGCCAGGCGAGGTGGTAAAAGAAAGTACTGTTCTTGATTAATTCTGTCTTACCTATTTATATTACATATTGTGATGTCACGTGAAGCTTGACCAATGTTAGGTGTTCACAGACGGACGGACACACGGACGGACAAAGTGAAAACATACTCTCCACCATGCCTTCGGCCTGGCGGAGACAATAAAGAAAAAAAGACATGCTTTACTTTCTCTTGTCCCAGGCCAGCTACCTTCTTTAAATACAGCCTTGAGGGCTGAAACGACATTATAATCAAGTTAAATCCTAAACTCCATCAGCAAACACAAGTTTGAACGTGAGCACATGCCAGCATCTTATACAGTGGGTGGGATTATGGCGGTAAAGTATACCCCCAAAGAATGTAGACTATTAGAGAGATTATGGCTAAAAACAATCACAGATAGTGTATGGAAAAGCCTCGCACACGCATGGTTTTACATTAACCCTAATCTGACTGATAACTGCAGGGTGATAGAACAGTAAGTGGTGAAAAAAAACACAGCAGCCAGACTTATCTTTGTGATAATGGCTGATCAAACATCGCAACAGTATACCGTGGTTCAGTGGTTCTCAAAGTGGGGTCCGGGGACCCAAGGGTCCTTGGGGCGGTTCCAGGGGGTCCCCAGCAAAAATGATGAACAGTTTAACCACTTTAACCCTATTTAAAGGTAGGGTAAGTGATATTTTTGGGTAAAATATATATTTTTTGTTAAAAAGGGTAAAGTACTATATTATGATAGTAATCATTGCTACAGAACGTTTGTTTGGTTACAGGGGTCTCTCCAGCTCTTTAGAAAACAGAATATAGTACATTTTCAGTAGGTGACAAAATTTAAGCCAATCAGGAGAGAGCACTGAGAATATAGAGCTATTTAACTCTTAGTTTAACCAAAGTAAATCTCTTACCCTACCTTTAATACTTTGGCTATTTGAAAATAGCCGATCTACAAGCTCACAACACATCACATCAGCTCGTGTTGTGAGCTTGTAGATTTCAAAAATGTTTAAAAACATTTTTGAAAAATATGAATAACTCAAATCTTCTCTTATTGGTCCCTCACACAAATATTTTCAAATGGGGTCCGCAGCATAATACATATCACTTTGTGGCTCCTTGAGAACCAATCCTACTGTAGTTAATACTCCAGTAGCTAAGGTCCCCCGACTGCAGGATTAAACAATAAACATCTAGTATCCAGAGGCGGATTACAAACACACTGTTTGTCTGGAAACAGTGAGGCATGTGGATTCCCTCCCGACTCCCTCCCAACCACTTGTCCAGTCGCCACACCAGACACCAAGAGCTAATTAGCGGGATGATGCTGCGCTAATTGTGTTAATTTACAAGGTTTTAGTCAAAGAGATCCATGCTACGGCTCACACGGTTGTCAGCCATCCAAGCTAATGATTAAGAAAAAAGCCCAAGGCAAAGAGCCCTGGCAGGCAGAAAGAAACATGGCAGCCATACTGCGCTGGAACAGCAAGCCTGTTCCCTATAAAGACAATAACAGACAATGGGGGGGAAACAAATGGCAGCATTATGGCAGAATTATTTAAATAAATTATGATGATAAAATAAATGATTATATAGAAATTTCTTAAAGATGGATCAAAATCTTAATTGCTTAAAATGATTATGTGCTGAGATAAACGCGCTGCCTGACAGCACCCTTGAGAATTTCCAAAAGTAAGTCTCACTGATTACCACTTCTTTAGACCTCTGTGCATCCGCATTTACTACTCTGTATTAGTCATCCACTATGTTCTAGGTCAGTGTGTGTGTAGGTGGGTGTATACTGCCAAAGCAAGACATTTTAAATGGTAAATTATTTATGCAACACCAGCCTGAACAGACACGTCTCATGTTGCAACCTCTCATTTGTAGCTTCATTAAATATATTATACTTTTTACTGAGTGAATGTTACTTACAAAACATGAAATAAGCTATGTGGCGGAATAGTGACATGCATTGTATTTTGCTGAAAAATGAAAAATCCATGCAGACTGCATGCTCCGGAATCACAACACTTATTGACATTCCACTGTTCAGAATAACCGTCTGTAAAATCGGGTGTAGTGGGATTAATTTGGGAAATGGCACCTTTTTTTTCGTCAGTAACAAAATTGCATTTGGCTTATTGAGTCAGATCATTCTATTACTGCTGGTCCTCTGTGAATAATGTTCCACTTTGGACAATCAAAGAAGTACTCCTTGCAAAGAGTACTTGAAACCCCTGAGTATCTGATGCTTCATGAAATGGAAACAAGAGCCCGACCGATGCCAGATTGTTTTGGTATGATGCCGATGCCCATTTCGGAGAGTCCTAGAGTCCACCGATTACCCATGCTCTGAGCCATATTTTGTCAAAACGTTTCTAATCAATTTGAAAAATGTGAGTTAAGTAACTATTTGAGAACATCTAACAAACAAATGAATCAAAATAAATACACATAATTTTTTGATGGGCAAAAAATTAACATTATTTTATCTAACCACTTAAACCTTATAAAAAGAAATGTTACGATTTACGAGCTCAGTAAGCTCACAATGCGTCATAACACGTTGCAAGCTTGTAGATGGGCAAATTCAGACCCCCCCCCCCCCCCCCCCCCACGTTTCACCCCTACATGCGTTTAAAGTTCTGAGTTTAAAGTGGTTACAAATCAGGACAGGATCGTCTGCATAAAATCCGATAATCAGTAAATCAAATAATGGCCGATGTATCGGTCTGACTCTAATGGAAACCCATCAAAGACAAGAGGATTATCTAAACAGCATACTGCAGCACACTGACTGCACTAAATGGAGCAGTGAATATCAGAAAGACTTGCCACTCTACTGTACTGTACAGTAGGAAACCACATAAATCACAATAGATTTATATACCGGTGTGTTGGGAGGCATTTTGTATGCTCTCTGCAAAAAGAAAAAAAAGTCTGAAAATTATCAACCTATATACACATGGACCATATATCAAATGTGTCCGTCAGTCTGAACGTTTTCGAGCGTGTTTTATGAAAACAGACTCCATATGGTACTGCAATAACCACAGCCAATATATGATAAACAATTTATGAACAGCCACGGAATTATTCACTGTCAGTCAACCTGCTCTGCCTTTGTAAAGATATATATCAGCATGCAGTTTGAACGGAAATCAGTGCGAAGATATATACTGTGTTATGGAGATGTTAAATACTTAGATTCAGACAAAGGTTACAGGAATGGAAGATAAAGACATCCCAGGAGATGGTACACACACACACACAAAGATGCACACAGGCGCGAGCGCGGACACACACACGCGCACACACACACACACACACACACACACACACACACACACACACACACACACACACACACACACACACACACACACACACACACACACACACACACACACACACACACACACACACACACACACACACACACACACACAATACACAAACAGAAACATGGCTGGTTAACCCATTAAGACCTGAGGCAATTCTTAAAAATGTTTTCTAAATCCAAAAACTGTTTTTTGAAAAAAAATCTAAAAAAAAATATTTAAAGATTTTTCAAAAATAGCAGATCTACAAGCTCATAGCGCGGCACTCGGTGCCGCGCTATGAGCTTGTATATCTGCTATTTTTGAAGAGCCAAAGACATCTAAAAGTGACAAAGATGCGTTCCAGGTCTCAATGGGTTAAAGCAACAGCTTCACATTAGCATAATGATCCAGTACTTTTACACGTTAAAATATAACCCATTATCCAACCTGCACGGAAACACAAATACGACACATTCAGCTTCCTTTGTCTTTCTTTGAAAGCGTATAATTATGGAGTCTTCCATTAGTGGAATGTTTTCAGATAGCCTGAGGAGGGGTGTGTGTGTGTGTGTGTGTGTGTGTGTGTGTGTGTGTGTGTGTGTGTGTGTGTGTGTGTGTGTGTGTGTGTGTGTGTGTGTGTGTGTGTGTGTGTTGAGGGGGGGCTCAAATTCCGCTGATCAGCCACTCACAAAACAAGGCCTTAGTGTGTGGTTTGTCAGAGTACTTGTGTTGGTCAACTAAACCCCTGATTTATAGTTTATACCGCGCGACGGTGGTGTCGCACTCTGAAAACAACGCATCACGCCCAGACCCGTTTGTAGAGCTTGTAGATCTGCTGTTTTCGGCGCGACGCGTGGCATGCAACAAAATCAGGTATCACAGACCTGAATGATCTTCTGTGAGGATCAACAATGGAGGATATAGCTTTGAGGGGAAAATGACCCCCCCCCCCCCCCCCCGTTACAAACGGGGTGAAACAAAGAGCACGAATTTACACACAATCTTTTTTTTTAACCCATTAAGACCTGAGGCCGATTCTACAAAATGTCTTCTAAATCCTAACAGTTTTTTGAAAAAACGTAAATATTTTGTTCCAGGGACCCCCCCCAGAAGCAAAGATTTGAGTTGCAAATGTTAGCTTGAAAAAATATATACATTCAAAGATTTGCACAAATTTTCACGCGCTATGAGCTTGTATATCTGCTATTTTTGAATAGCCCAAAGTGTAGAATAATGTTTTTTAGCTCAAATAAAAAAAAAGGACACAGATGCGTCTCCTTAATGAACGCCGTTTCATAATTTGCAACGATGAAGTGAAAGCGAATCAGTCAGTCACTCTGAACTGAAACAAATACGTTAGCGGTTAGCCTACATGCTAAGAAAGAGTGCATAATCATGGCCAGTATTTCCCTTTCATTTTAAGCGGTTCACACTCATTAGAGAGGAAAAGAGACGGCTTGGGGGGGGGGGGGGGGGCATTTGACAAGTGTGACGCTATCGCATGCTGTTTAATTTCTGCTTCGGTGATCACCGCCGATGAAAACAGAGACGCTGACCTTTTTTGGGGGGAACTATTAATCTTGGTAGCCTTGGCCGTTTTTTAAGCAAACAGGGGACTGGTGGTGGGCCTCCACTACTCTGTCCATCCAATTTCCCAGTGCGTAAATTGGACCACCGCTTGCACAATTCTCTATTCATTACTGTGCTGCTGAAAGGAAGCACAGAGGTGGCAGAGAGGTTTTTCTTTTTGTGTGTGTGTGTGTGTGCGCGCGCGAGCGTGTGCACGCTCGTGTGAGAGAGAGAGAGAGAGAGAGAGAGAGAGCAAGAAAGAGAGGGGGCAGAGAGGGAGAGAGTGCAAATGCCTTCTAGGAGGATTCCCAAGCACACACACACACACACACACACACACACACAGTCTTATACATTAACTCTGAGAGTGTACGATTATAACCAAATGGACCCGTGATTTGGTTACATTTGTACACCCTCAGAGCTACAAATGGATAAATCAACACTAAGGATTTTATACTGTGATAAGAGCTGGACTTGTCTTTCTCTTTTTTTTGTCTTGGTGGTGGTGGTGGGGGGGAGGGGACATAAAGGAGGGTGGTGGTGGTCGGGGTTGGGTGCTTTTGGGTAGGGGGTGAAGGCGTGGATGAGGACGGGGGGGGCTAGCTGTCGTAATTGAAACGTGGCCTAATCAGACTCATTACCATTTTCACCAATTTGCACCACCAAAGATGCTTATTAGGTAACTGTGTTTAATAAGCCGCTCTTTAGAAAACTAACTGTAATGAGCTCTTTAAAGTCAGACTTGAGCGTGATTATGCACTGGAAGTGTTTTGCGGGGAGCTGGAAAGCAGACTGGTACATTTAGTCGTGTACAATGTCATAATTAAGCAGCACAAACTCTGCACTTCACAGCACACACAATAGCCCCTCGCCGAGAGCAGCCAGACATGGTGAAAAATATTTATAATTACTGATCATTACAGCTCTGGGATTTTTCATCTGCGGATGTAAACATAATTATGAGAAGCTTTTTGCTTTTATTGTGCATCGCACGGAAACACTCTATATGACAAGCATGCAAATATACTGCAGACGGACGGGGAAAAAAATTACAATTATAAATGGGAAAAAAAAACAAGCTCATCTTCATATTCAAATTCGGGCGGAGATATTCGCGTGGGGGGGGGGGGGGCCAAGCGTTGTAATGAAATGTGTAGCCAGTGATGGGCTTTGGCTACAGAACCTCATTCATCTCACATATCAAGTTAAGACCGTTTAAACTCAATTTAGAGCTCTGTGTGGCAGTAATTCCGATGAATCTTTAGACGGCAGGGCGCCATTTAACCCATTGAGACCGGGAACGCATCTGTGTCGTTTTTCAAGATTTCTTGGGGCTATTAAAAAATAGCAGATATACAAGCACAGAGTGCCGCGCTATGAGCTTGTAGATCTGCTATATAATTTTTTTAAGAAATCGGGAAAATGTGTTAAAATCTTTGAATATGTATATACATTTTGAACTCAAATCTTTGCTTCTGGAACGTCCCTGGAACAAATATTTTCAGATGGGGGTCCGCGGACAAATACATATCATTTTGGGGGTCCTTGACATGAAAAAGTTTAAGAACCACTGATAAATAGCAACCTAAGTTAAAAAAAAAAAAAAAAATAGGATTTAGAAGACATTTGTTGAATCCCCCCAGAAGCAAAGATTTGAGTTACAAATGTTTGCATTAAAAAATATATATATATTCAAAGATTTGCACACATTTTCAAAAATAGCAGATCTACAAGCTCGAGCTTGTAGATCTGCTATTTTTGAATAGCCAAAGGAATCTAAAAATGACACACAGATGCGTTCCCATTCTTTAATGGGTTAACCCCTCATTTAGTGTAGATATGCTTTCCTCAGTCTCTGTCTTTTCCAGGGCTCCTGTCCATACATCCCACAGTCTGACCAGCCCAGCCCCGTGGCAGCAGATTTACCGCACATCTCCACAGAGCACGGACGTCTGCCCGGTCCAGTCCATTCTAATTAGGAGCCAGACCCACGCGTCGGTCAGGGCGATATATATCGGCCACTGTTTGACTTTATTAACACATCGTGTGCCAGAGGTTTATTAAAATAGGGTACATCCAGTGCCAGCATAATCTTACATCCACTTACGTTGATATGTTTCGTGCTGTAGAAGCCCCGACACGGACGTGCATGTAAACAAAGCGTGCGTGCGAGACGGCGGACGGTCCCGACTAACGCTTGGAACAATAATATTTCTAACGCGTCCCTCCATTGCAGAGTGATCGCCGATCAAAACGGCTCACTTCCACCACGTTAAAAAGAAATAGGAGATATTAAGCTATTAGTTAACATTGGAGCGGACGAACGGAAGCATTTTTAACATGGATCCACATCCGGCCTCTCCTTTTTAGAGACTCCTTGGATGATCCCAAAGTTTCGTTAGAGCGCCCCCCACGTGGGAAAAATATATATATTTTTTAAAATGGGCCAAAAACGGTCCGGACCGTTTATGGCACATGGCGCATGGATTCTCAAAAACGGTCCGGACCGTTTATGGCATTCAATGTGTTAAGCTCAGTTTATGTATTTTGTATCTATCAAAAAGTTATTTGTGTTTCATTTTTGTTTATTTGTTTGCATATAAGCTGAATGTTCTCAAATGAAATCACACCCAGTGGTAAGAGAGTGGTGCCTTTGAATTAGTGTGACTGGTTGCATCCTTGTGTTGCAACCAGCTGCAGCTGTTGAGGCCGTGCTAAAACGGATGGACGGACGGACAGACCCCCACACACGGTCAAGTGTAGGAGTGGCTGGCACCACTCAAAAAATACAAATACAAGATTTTCAAATGAAGTAGAAAAACATTGGTAACCGGTGGTCTAGGACTCATCGGACCCACGATCTACTGTAGCATCGTTCAGGCTCTAATTTTAATTCGTTGTTAAAAAGCTTCAGCAAGTGTTGTGCGACATGGCGAAAACACGGCAACACTTTTTTGATGACACATAAATTTGAGTTTTAAGCCAATCCACACACCGTATACCAGGTGGATCCTGAGCATACCGCACACACTTATCTTTATCGTAGTAGGCCTGCCAGTCAGTCAAACAGTCAATTCCCCGTGTCTCTCTCTTTGGAATCCAGTAATATTCATAATGCTATTCTTTAAGGGTAGACAGAGTGAGGGAGACACACACACACACACACAGCCAGGAGTGACAGAGCTATAATCATTTCAATCTGGTAAACATAGTTTATTTGTTTAAAAAGCCGCTCTCTCTTCCCACGATGCAACATGCCTGTCTCTCTCAGCTTTCCCCTGGAAACACTTTTACCTCCAGAACATTCTAGAGGGAATAGAGGAGGAGGGGGAGGGGGAGGGGGGAGCCAAGTGTCTAAGCATTGGCATTTGCACAGATGTGCATTGTGTGACTGCCTAAATAAACACCACTTTTTTTCTACCTCAATATATACTTAAACCTTGAACAACTTGGGATGCAGCGGTCCGTAAGGAGAAGAAAAGGCTTAAGTTAAGTTAAAATGATGTATAGTGCAGACGGGAGTGTTTAGCAGACTGCTAGGCAAGCTAGATTTTCATTCATTTAAATCTCTTAACACGCTGCCATCATGTCCTTTTACATTACTGCAACAAATTACACCGTTTCTTTTCTGTAATTAGCCTACAAGTTTACACCACTGTATCTGTAATTATTTTGTCAAATTGAAAAAAAGATGGCGAACACTAATGTGTAAATATTGTTAAACGGAAAAAAAGCCATAAATGTTTGCAATTCAATTACACTCTGAAACATGATAATCACGATGGGTTTTTCAGCTTATTCTTTCCCAAGTGCCATTAACAGACCTCAAGAGGTCTTTCACCTTCACTTTGGACATTCATCAGATCAAATGAAATGTGCTAATTGTTGCTCCAATGGCTAAATTACAATGCTCATTGTGGAGCATTAAACCGGAGCAATTACAGTACATATCACAATAACACAGCCCTCTGCAACCAAGTGGCTGTCGAGCACAGAACATTTCAACAAATTTCAAGGCCTATGCGACTAGAATACATACCGTACATGTATGTGCACTCGACAACAGTGCAATGGTAATCCATGGTTATCCATTATTTTATATAGCTCGCATTAACCCATTAAGACCTGAAGCCGATTCTACAATGTCTTCTAAATCCCAACAGTTTTCTGGAAAAAAAACGTATGTTTTTGTATCAGTGGTTCTCAAACTTTTTCATGTCAAGGACAAGTTAATACTTTTACTGCATTTCTCAATTCTCATGTGCTATACAAATAAAATTGCCGTGCCTCGCCTCGCAAAGAGTGGTCTTTTAAATGCTGTTAACAAGGACACATTCTAAAGCTGCAAATATGAGCTATATGTCTTTTGTTATAAACAGAAATTAAGAAGAAAACGTTCCTCTATGGCATACAAACTATACACGACTTTGTGCGCATGTGGCGGGCGTGTGCACACACACACACACACACACACACACACACACACACACACACACGTACGTATTGGTATCCTTGTCAAAAGCAACTTTTCTTCAGACTTTTTTTGTTTTGCCAGTTCTACCCTAACCCTGCACACACACACACACAAAATAAATCCACCACCAAAGCCTGTGCAATCACATCTCATGGACCCGTGAGCACTTTCACAGTCCCCTCCCAATTCCCCATTCATATTTATGTAATGTACGTACTGTAGTATGCATATTTACCATGGTTATTGGACAGTTCGCCTCACTTCAGACCTAAGGCCAGTGTTGACAGTTTCTGTGAGAGAAAAAAGCAACCAGGTCTAGGAAAACCATCCCAAAAGAAGCGACTATGGACCACATATACATCAGCTATTTGAAAATAGCAGATCTGCTCAGATTGTAGATCTGCTATTGATCTTCATGATTTAAAAAGAAAATGCAGATCTACAAGCTCATAGCCCCGCTAT
Source organism: Gymnoscopelus microlampas (assembly GCF_963454915.1). Classification (NCBI taxonomy): domain Eukaryota; kingdom Metazoa; phylum Chordata; class Actinopteri; order Myctophiformes; family Myctophidae; genus Gymnoscopelus; species Gymnoscopelus microlampas. The sequence continues at coordinate 34,755,431 of NC_139954.1, read as the reverse complement.
GAACTTGTATATCTGCTATATTTGAATAGCCAAAGTATAAGATAATGGTTAAAGTGGTTAAAATCTAACATGACTGATGCTTTCACGGTCTTAATGGGTTAATACAGCGCCTTATCTAACGCGCTTTACAGTGTGATTACGATCACCCATTCACACACACACACACACACACACACACACACACACACACACACACACACACACACACACTGACAGCGGAGGAAAACCATGCAAGGCACCAACCTGCTCATCAGGAGCAGTTAGGGGTAGGGGTGTTGGAAAAAAATCTATCCATGTAAAAACAAGATACTTAAAAAAAATATGATACCAGGTTGCATATTTCTCTCACTAAACATGGCAACGTTGAAAGGCCAAATGAGGAACAGCGCCACAGTTCATAGAGGTACATACAGTGGCCGAACACAGTATTGCGGTCGTCTTTAGATCCCATATTCTGAGAGGACATTGAGCCCTCATTGGCTAAAGGACCAGCCAATGAGGAAAAAGTCACGACTAGCAAACAAGTCAGGACTAGCGAGTGTAGATATAGATCAGGTTTGGCAACCTGGAAAAAAATTGTGATTCTTATCATCAACGATTCAGAATCGATTCACAATTTCCAAATAATCTATTTAAAAAAATGCAAAGTCCAGATGACAACAATATGACGGTTGTGAATTAAATTAGATGAAACTGATGGGGAATCATTTTTAAATGAGAATCGATTTTTTTATCGAGAATTGTTTTGAATCGGGAAAAAAATGTAATAGTAATAATCGAATCGTGACAGAGCAGAGGATTCACAGCCCTAGTTAGGGGTTCAGAGTCTTGCTTAAGGGCACTTCAACAGTAACCCAAGGGGAAGCCAGGGATCAAACCGAGAAACTCCTGATTCCCACGTGGCCACTCTACCTCCTACCTCTTATTGAAGGGTGTTACAATAGAATTATAATTGCAATTCATACATACTGCCTTTCAAACTACACATAATTAGCACCACACACTTAGATGTTTACAATGCAGATAAGAAATGTCAAATTCACTTGAGACATTCCTAATGTTTCTGCATCCCCCAAACTGTAGGTTTAAGACCGGGAACGCATCTGTGTCATTTGAAGATTTCTTTAGCTATTAAAAAAATTGCAGATATACAAGCGTCACCGACTGCCGCACTATGAGCTTGTAGATCTGCTATTTTTTTTTTATTGTGGAAAATGTGTGCAAATCTTTGAATATATATATATATAGGTTTTAAAGCGAACCTTTTGAACTCCGATCTGTGCTTCTGTGGGGGTCCCTGGAACAACATATTTTGAGATGGGGGTCCGCGGCCAAATACATATCATTTTTGGGTGGTCCTTCACATGGAAAAGCTGGAGCACCACTGATATAGCAACATACTGTTTAGGATCCCCAGAAGCAAAGATTTGAGTTACAAATGTTCGCTTTAAAAAAACATATATTCAACGATTTGCACAAATTTCAAGATTTTTCTAAAATAGCAGATCTACAAGCTCACAGCGCGCCACTCGGTGCCGCGCTGTGAGCTTGTAGATCTGCTATTTTTGAATAGCCCAAAGAAATGTTAAAATGACACAAATGCGTTCCCGGATTGAATGGTTTAATGTCATATTCTCTGATTCTTATGGCTCATGGCGAACTGGAAAAGTCATGGGAATTATTTTTTATATATGGTGTGAATGTTTCGTGTGTTTTGACATGCACTATGAAAGCAACCTCAATTATACTGCCGGTGACATTTTAACAATGCAATCTCATCACGATATATTTTGGTTCATCAAAGATATCGGTCAAAGTGTCACATTTCTCGCTGGGAATTGCCGTTTAGCTTACAGTTTGTTATAGTTAAGTTGTCTTGATGCAATTGTTTTGTTTACCACATACAGTCGTCTTTTATTTCAAACTACATTACTTGTTTTAATGAGACATTTCTGAGTAAAATCTTTAAGACAGAGAATAAAGCATCTTTTCCATTTAATTATTCCGAGGCAGAGTGCCTGACATCAGTATCTCCTGAAGAATATCATTTTTCATCTATGCTACAATGTATCTATTTTTAAATGATTAATTTCATCCTACTCTGTACAGTCTCATGGAACACTAATTCAAAGCACCCTGTACTCAAATCCCTCACAACAGCAGCATGGCTGCATGAAATGTACTATAGTACTGTGAGTCTATATAGTGTATGCCAGTGGGTCTCAAACTTTTTCATGTCAAGGACCCCCAGATTGACATTTATTAGCCTGCGGACCCCCCATTTGAAAAGATATGCCAAGGACCCCCATAAGAGAAGATATTTACAGCTCTATAGCAGTGATTCTCAACCATTTTAATTTCAAGGACACCCTGTTTGACATGCATTAGGCTACGGACCCCTACTTAATGGCATTTCTATCTCTGGGACCCCAATTTATATTGTAAAATAGTATACAAATGGAACCAAATGGACCTGTTAGGGTCCATTTGTACACTCTCAGAGTGACAGACCCATAAGGGTCCATTTGGTTCCTAATCTATCATTTAGCTGGGGACCCCCTGGAACTCTGTCAAGGACCCCTTTTTTGCATACACCACTTTGAGAACCAATGGTGTATGCAATGTAATGCCATGCAAGTACTGTATATGTCATGTTGACGACATCAGGGATTTTCATATATGGGCATAAAAGGGCCAAAGACAGATAAGATTTTTAAAAAATCTCCATACAATATATGGGAATAAAAGGGACACAGGCAGACAAGTATGTCCTTCGAGGCTAATTCTCTTTGCCAAAAATGGCCAATCTACAAGTCACAACGCATTGTGAGCTTGTAGATCTGCTATTTTCGCTGTATGTTCACCACCGAGATAGAGAGGAATGCTAGGATTCAAGTGTCAAACTCTCAAAAAAAAAAGTGTGATCAACTAATCAAGAATAGTGGTGCATATCAAATATTCTATGTTAATTTAACCCATTAAGAGCTTGTAGATCATAGATCGGCTATTTTCAAATAAAATCTTGCAGGGAAATTATAATAAGCAGATCTGGCAACCCTGTTCGTAGTACAATATCACAATATTGTGAATAATACAGCTATTCACACAAGGACACAGGGAGATGTTCCTTTCCTCCCCAAACCGACATTCAGGGTTGAACTTTTGCACATTGTCCACGTGAAATATAGCTTACAAAACATTTTCCAATAAGTTTTAAAATACATTTGGACCAGAATAGAGATGTGACTTAAAGATCACCGCACTGCGGGCAGGTGAGTGATCTGCACGCTCTTACTAATCTGTTTGATTTGGACGTGAATTGATCTGCGGAACAGACAGACGGCTGACACAAGCATTATCCAACCTTGTGTACGTATACCACAGCAGTGGTTCTCAAACTTTTTCACGTCGAGGAACCCAAAAAATGATAAGCGTTTGGCCGCGTACCCCCATCTCAAAATATTTTGCTCCAGGGACCCCCCAGAAGCAAAGATTTGAGTTACAAATGTTTGCTTTAAAAATATAAATATTCAAAAGGTTTTCACAAAGTTTCACGATTTTTCAAAAATAGCAGATCTACAAGCTCGTAGTGCCGCGCTGCAAGCTTGTATATCTGCTATTTTTGAATAGCCCAAAAAATAGTACAAAAGGTTAAAGTGGTTAAAATTATTGTGATGCTATATTTAAACACATTTTACTGGGGACCCCCTGGAGCCCCCCCCCCCCCCCCCCCCCCCAAGGACCCCCTGGGGGTTCCCCGGACCCCACTTTGAGAACCAATGAACTACAGTATACCAATCTGAGCACTCACATTCATGTACACATGTAAAAATCATGTACTGTAGTGCATGTACATGACATGTATCTCAATAACAGCCTGTCCACACAGTCCATATGGCTGATATCCGTTCTAATGACAGAGCAGTGTGATTATGTGTGGTACGGCGCTGCACTGCTGCGGGACATGTCTCATTTTAATGGCTTGAAGGACACATTATAAATGTCCTGGAGAGAGCGGAAATGAATCATCACAATAATGGAGCCTGCTGGTATATTATACTGTATATACCTCTCATCCCCAGTATTGCCTGCAGAGCTGCTGTAAATACATTGATATGGATTTATTGGCTCGCGCCGCGAGTGTCTCTCAATAGTAGATTGAAGAATTAAAGACAATCAGAGCCGTCTTTCTCCAGTTCCGTCTCAACACTCTAAAAAGTCTGATTATGTTGACTTAACCCCCATTAAGACCAGGATTTCTTTGGCTATTAAAAAAATAGCAGATATACAAGCTCATAGCGCGGCACCGAGTGCCGCGCTACGAGCTTGTAGATCTGTTTTTTTTTTAAATCATGAAAATGTGTGCAAATGTGTGAATGTATATTTTTTAAAGCAAAATTTTTTTTACTCAAACCTTTGCTTCTGGGGGTCCCTGGAACAAAATATTTTCAGATGGGGGTCCACGGCCAAATACATATCATTTTGGAGGTCCTTGACATGAAAAGGTTTAAGAACCACTGACATAGAAACCTACGTTTTTCAGAAAACTGTTTAGAATTTAGAAGACACTTTGTAGAATCGGCCTCAGGTCTTAATGGGTTAAAGAAAAAATAATTAAATTAAACCATACAACATTGTTTCCTGCAGCTGACGTTAGTGTTCATATCAAATTAAAACTCATATCAAAACAATATGCCAGTGTAGAAGCAACACCATAACGGCACAACGCCGTTGATGATAAATCTACGGCAAGCCGGAAGGCTGAGAGGTGGAGGTCATGTTTTCGCCCCCTGTGTGTGTGTCTGTCTGTCTGTGAGTGGCTGTGTGATTCCAGAGCTCATTTTTTCAAACCACTGAACGGATTGGCGGGAAACTTTTCGTTTAGGCAGCCAGCAGCCCATGAAACACACTTACACCCCAATTTTTGCCAGACCCAGGGGGTCGGCCTACTTGAGGCTTTGTCTGTCCCTCTTTCCCTCTTTTCTGTCCCTCTTTCCCTCTTTTCTGTCCCTCTTTTCTGTCCCTCTTTCCCTCTTTTCTGTCCCTCTTTTCCTCTTTTCTGTCCCTCTTTCCCGTCCCTCTTTTCCTCTTTTCTGTCCCTCTTTTCCTCTTTTCTGTCCCTCTTTTCCTCTTTTCTGTCCCTCTTTTCCTCTGCACACACGTCATGCGAAGTCCGGCCATTCAGATTTCAACCACTAGGGGTCTGGCAGTACCAGGTCTCCTGGTTCTTTTTTCAAATCAGGCTCATGGTACCCTCGGAAACCCAGCCTTTTTTTTTGTTTCAAAAGAAAAACGTCTGGGCGAACGGTGCAGGAACGATGGTCTTAGGACCTTGTTAACTCCTAACCAACCAGAGTGCAGAGGGGCGTCGCTCTAAATTTGGTGACGTCAGCCTGCTCCGTGCACAGACCGGGGGGGGGGTAGGGAGGGAGGCGGGGACATAGATTGGTGAAGCAATCGGAGGACGTGCCTGCTCCGGGCGCCTGGGTTTGGATCCGCCCTTCGAGACCATGGATTGCTCTCGTTCTCTCAGTCTAGGCTCATGGTGGTGCTATTCCAGGCCACCTAAATATTTTTGAAGAAATGAACCATGCTGTTCGTATTGTCCTACCATCAAAACATAATAATCTCTGACATCAGGGTTGCCGCCAGATCTGCTTATTATAATTTCCCCGCAATATTTCATTTGAAAATAGCCGATCTACAAGCTCACAACGCGTCGTACGTGTACAGTACTGTTTAACAATATTTGCATGTTAAATGCCAGTAATGGTATTGGAAATGATGGTATACATGATACAATATAATTTGCATGTTCAGTCTTCTCTTTCATGGTACTGCTGCACCCTAAATGGTGTTATGACTGTTGTTTAACTGCAGTAAACAGTGCTACTACAGAGGTATACTGTACAGCCGTGGCATCACTGTGGCACAAAGTACAAACTGCGGTATAAGTGGTATAATGAGATCCCTGCTGAGATGCTCAAGAGAAACTTATCTGGGCTGACATCTGAACTACAGACAGTATAATAATAACATATTGATCTGTCATTTGTAAACAAACTCACTGGAGCTTATAGGCTGCAGATGGCTCTCAGTCCATACGGAGCTACCGCTCAATACAGCTGCATATACAAACTGCAAAAGATGTCTATTCTGGTGCCCCGGAACATGATTGAAGCCCCATATATGGAATGTTTACTTGTATTTACATTTTTCTCATTGTGGATGTACAGTAGGCAGATTTTAATTGCTCAATTGTGTGAGGACACACATTTCGTGGTGGAAAAAATACTATTTTTTTTTTTACTTAAGTAAAAGTATCAATACTGCAATTAAAGAAATGCTCTGTTACCAGTAAAAGTCCGGGATTCAAAATGTACTTGAGTAAAAGTATTGTCATCAAAATGTACTTAAAGTAACAAAAGTAAAAGCACTCATTATGCAGAATGTCCCATTAAATTTTTTTTTAAATGTATACAATCTTTTGCAAATAGCAGATCTACAAGCTCACAATGCGTCGCATCGCGACGCATTGTGAGCTTGTAGATCGGCTATTTGCAAATGGCCGAAATGTATATAGGGCTATAGTGTTTGTTTAAATGCTCAAATGTTTTGTAATAATAATCAAAATCTACAAAGTAACTAGTAACTCAAGTTTTCAAATAAATGCAGTGGAGTAAAAGTACAATATTTGGATCCAAGATGCAGTGGAGTAGAAGTAAAAGTATTAGAACATTTGAAATACTCAGGTAAAGTACAAATACCTCAAAATTGTACTTAAGTAAATGTACTCAGTCACTTCCCACCATTGTTACACACTGAACGTATTCATGTCTCATCATAGCCTTTTTGGCCAGAGCGGGTGACGCGTTCAACTGTATTGGTTACAGTGGGGGGGGGGGGGGTGGGGCGTTTACTGTATTACTCTTGTAATACAGTAAACGATGAGGATGAGAGTTATTCCGGGCCATCATCGTCGTTCAGTCTCGGCGATGCTCATTAAACCATGACTCTTGAGGCCAAGAGGGCCCTGAAGCAACCTCTTCCATTTACTAGCCTGAATGGAGCTAACGCTCATGCTAAGCATGCTAGCACAGCCCCTCTCTACACAGTGTAGGATAACTATAAAGACAGTTACACTAAAACTGTCTCAACACTGCTGATTAATAATCAAATGGTTTGTTAGTTAACCCATTAAGACCAGGAACGGTCTTCTTTGGCTATTAAAAAAAATAGCAGATATACAAGCTCAGATCTTCAATTTTTTTTTGAAAAGTCGTTAAGATTTGTGCAAATCTTTGAATATACACTTTTTAAAGCGAACACTTGTAACTCAAATCTTTGCTTCTGGGGGGGTCTCTGGAACAAAATATTGCATATAAATGTTCGCTTAAGTTTAAAAAATATACTGTATATTCAGGTCCGAACGGTTGGCGTAACCGCCTGTGGGCACCTAGGCTGGTTAATCCAGCCTGACAGTGAGTCGCGGGTTCGACTCCCGATCCCTGACGACCTTTGCTGCATGTCACCCCCCCCCCTTCCTGTCAGCCTACTTTCCTATCAATAAAGGCGGAAAAAGTCCCCCAAAAAAAAAAATATATATATATATATATATTCAAAGATTTGCTAATAAATGACACAGATGCGTTCACGGTCTTAATGGCTTAACCCATTAAGACCTGGAACGCATCTGTGTCATTTTAGATTTATTTGGCTATTCAAAAATAGCAGATATACAAGCTCATAGCGCGGCACCGAGTGCCGCGCTATGAGCTTGTATATCTGCTATTTTTGAATAATCTGGATTTTTTTTTTTTTTTTTTTTTTTTTTTAAACAGTTTTTTAAAAATAATCGCCTCAGGTCTTAATCGGTTAAAAGAACGCAGTCATTAAACTCATGTTCAGCCGCTCAGTGAAACTCGGGATGACCATAGGAAGATAGATCACTATGCGCTGTAGAGACAAACCCAGTGGTTCTTGCAAAAGCCTCCGCGAACTCTGCTAGCAGGACAAGCTCCTCCAACCTCTCCAGGGATCACTTACTCACTTCAAAAGAGAAGAGGAAAGTACTGTGACCTTGTTCCATGAAGACTCATTGACCAAAACCCTCTCTCTCTCTCTCTCTCTCACCAACAGTACAGTATCCATTCCCAAAAGTCCTGTTCCGTTCCCCCCCAAGGATGGCTCCAATGAAGACACACACGAACTAGGGGGGCGGGCAGGGGTTGAATGAATGCACGGAGAAAAGAGCATTCTGGTTGGGTTCTGGGCTCTTATCACATTTACCATTTATCTGATTTTTTTTTTTTTTACTGTGCAGCAGAAGTTTAATGGCACCAGGAGGCACTCATCTGATTTACAAACCAATAGGCCAAGCCCCATTGGAAATTAACAGATTACCTCGTTCACTGGTCCGATTCACAACTGTGATTACTACACATTTCCAACCATTAGACTTTACAGCCCTTCTTAACCCATTAAGACCCGGGAACGCATCTGTGTGTCATTTTTTAGATGTCTTTGGCTATTCAAAAATAGCAGATGAACAAGCTCCGAGTGCCGCGCTATGAGCTTGTAGATCTGCTATTTTTGAAAAATTGTGAAAATTCGTGGCAAAATCTTGGATTATATATTTTTTAAAGCGAACATTTTTGTAAAATATTTAGTTCCAGGAACCCCCAGAAGCAAAGATTTGAGTTACAAATGTCCGCCAAAAAAAAGAAAAAAAAATCAAACATGTGCACAATTTTTTGGGGATTCTTCAAAAATAGCAGATCTACAAGCTCATAGCGCGGCACTCGGTGCCGCGCTATGAGCTTGTAGATCTGCTATTTTTGAATAGCCCAAACGAAATCTAAAAATGACACACAGATGCGTTCCCGGTCTTGAAGAGTTAAACTGATGTGTGAAAGGAAATCCTCGGCGGTGATAATAATCTTGTTCTTTACCATGTCATATTGGCCAGGGACAACAAAGCAACATGAATACAGTGCCTGAATCTTTGCTCACAATGGACTGCATCTGCAAACAACATGCTTCGCAAACAACAACACTTGACAAATAATGCCTTCGCAATACCCGCTCTGCTCCAGGTCCAACACCAACAAAACAACTTGTTTTGTATATACAAAAAAAACGTCAATTTCTCTACAACCATTTCTGCTAAAAACAAAAAAAAAAACAATCCATACTACAAAACTGATGCATGATTAACCCATTAAGACCTGAGACCCATTCTACAAAATGTCTTCTAAATCCTAACAGTTTTATGAAAAACCTATGTTTTTATGTCAGAGGTTCTCAATCTTTTTCATGTCATGGACCCCCAAAATTATACGTATTTGGCCGTGGACCCCCATCTCAAAATACGTTGTTCCAGGGACCCCCAGAAGCAAAGATTTGAGTTCAAAATGTTCGCTTTAAAAGAATATATATTCAACGATTTGCACACATTTTCGCGATTTTTCAAAAATAGCCCAATTGTAAAATAATGCTTTTTAGCTCAAATGAAAAAATGACACAGATGCGTTCCAGGTCTTAATGGGTTAAAAACGATTTGATCAAAAAACAGAAGCAGCGCTCACACAGTAACATCATTTGAGTATTGATGACCATTCTTTTTTTTCCCTCCCCTTATGGCAGAAACTTTGGGGGTCGATGTTGTGAATTTCATAATGTTTCCTCTCTCTCCTCTGCCAGAGCAGCAGCAGCTAGTGGGCTGTTTCTCTCTGCTAAGTGCTTGGCAAACACAAGCACACTTCAAGACTAAAGCCAAGTCTCTCTGGTCAGCAGATCCGTTATCGTTCCTCTCCTCTCCTCGACAGTCGTCCACACATTCCCATACAGATGCTGCTGTAACACAATACTGCTAACTCATCTTTCCTCGGCCACGCGACCAGCACTACACCTGATATCCTCCCATAAGTGAGCCTTCCACTCCGACTCCTAACCAAAGAAAAGCCCCTGTCAACTTTCATTTTACTTCTCCACAGAAGGCACACAAAAACCCTTTCAATTTCGTTTCATTTTGTTAACCCATTAAGACCTGGAACGCATCTGTGTCACTTTTTGATTTGAGCTAAAAAAGCATTATCTTACACTATTCAAAAATAGCAGATATACAAGCTCATAGCGCGGCACATGAGCTTGTATATCTGCTATTTATGAGAACATTTGTGCAAATCTTTAAAAAAAGATTTTTAAAGCAAACATTTGTAACTCAAATCTTTGCTTCCGGGGGTCCCTGGAACAAAACATTTTGAGATGGGGGTCCTCGGCCAAATGCATATCATTTTGGGGGTCCTTGACATGAAAAAGTTTGAGCACCAGTGATATAGTTTTTCAAAAAACTGTTAGCATTTAGACGTTTGCAGAGTCGGCCAATTTGCACAAATGTTTTTCAAAAAACTAGCAGATCTACAGTACAATCTGTATATCTGCTATTTTTGAATAGCCCAAAGAAATCTAAAAATGACACAGATTCTTCCCTGGTCTAAATGGATTAAAATGGCTATTTGACCCTCAGTTGTACTGTCATCCAATGAAAGGTACAGGAATAGTACACTGGTGAGGTTCAACAGTGAAATGAGTTATTTTTGGACAGTGAAAGTCACAGTCCTCCACTGTATCCTGTGCATTACAGTAACGTACCGGGCCTACTCTGGAACAATGCAAGTCGGGAATGCATGCCCCACCCACCCAGTTATGCAATCAGGGTTGCCAGATCTGCTTATTAAAATTTCCCCGCAATATTTTATTTGAAAATAGCCGATCTACAAGCTCACAGATGTGGCCTATCCGATGGACTCGCCGGCCGGCCGGTTCTTGAGACATGTGAACTACAAACGCGCACACATGCACACACAAAGATTTCGTGCATTTATAATACAGTACAGAAGTCCTGATGTCACTCGTTCATCCCCTGGTCCGTAAAGTAATTTCTATATGGAGAATAATATTGGGTCATCTTAGAATCGTCTCATAATTATAATAAGAATTGTGGTCCAAAAATACAATATCATTGACGCGTTATTAAACACGTCTATGGGATTCAGAACGGTGGTGGAAAACCGCGAACCATGGGTAGGATGTGTAAATTACGTCAGACTTCGGTGCTCTATAGGATTACAAGTTTCACAGCACTAATTGAAAATATCTGATTGAAAAGGGAAAAAACAATGGGAACGATGCCAATAGCCAGCCAACAAACTTTTCCCTGACACACTCTGAAGCATTCTGCAGCAGCTATCGACTGCTGGTCTCTCAAGGAAGGTCACTTCTCCAACACAGGCCAGACAAAAGGTGAAATGAGACAACTGAAACAATCTTAGGTCAATATGAAATAGAAATCTCCCAGCTATACTGTAATAAAGTTACTGAAGTGAAGTGGTGAAACCATAAAGGGGAACTTTTTTTTACGAGGAAAGAGCTGTCTAGGAGATTGGTTCTTCTACTGGCAAGCGATGGCTTGACAGTCAGTGCTCAGGTGGCATGGTAGGCGTGTTACATGAAACTGGGTAATTAAGCCTGAATTATACTTGGATGCGAATCGCGTCTCGCACCGAGAATGGCAGATCTACAGGCTTACAATTTGTGGACTTGTATATAAAATAAATCAGGCATTACATGATCCAATTTCAAATACAATGTTCGCTCATAACAGGGATTTTAATTTCAGCTATTTATGAAAACAGTGCTATTTTTTCTTGTTTTAATAATTGAATGGTCATTGGTCTTGAAGGGATAGTTGTTGTTGTTTTTTATTTGGGGGGGGGGGGGGGGGGGGTTCTATCTTCTATACATTTTTATCTACTGCATACATTTGTCCTACTTATACAGAGTCAGACACACTCATGGATGTCTTTTTTCAATGTCCCTGCAGTTTGGTATGCTGAACAGTATACTGTATACTGAACTAGTATAGCTCAATTCCAGCATGTACGTATATGGAATCAAGTGCTAGTCCGTCTCAGAGTAGGGAAATAGACCTTCTCCAAAGCTGATGCTTATGTATAAAATAATTACATACAGTAATTTGATATAATCTTCATTTTTTCATTTTCCAAACATATTCACATGTACATACAATCAATACAATATGTTGTTTTGTTAGAACAGCCATTCATCTTTGGAGAAATGTAAAGGTGTACAGTATTTTCTTACTTTTAGAGGAACAGCATCAGCTACTTCATAAACATCCTGGAATTGAGCAGCAGTACACTAGGTTAAGTTCACCTTCCAATATCCAATATACCTTCAAAGTGTAATTTGTTGACTAGGGGTCGTGCCTCTCTGATCTTACTCTGATCTTGCACTTTGTAAGTCACTCTGGATAAGAGTGTCTGCTACTGTAAATACCTAAATTGTGAACACTTTATGCAGTTACACTTATATGCAGTTAACCGTAGCCTGATGTTGATTATTTAAACAAATAACATTGCAATGCACATCACGAGCCTAGACACACCAACTGCATCATTGTGTTATGCTACAGTATTTGAACGCAGCGAGTGGGAAAGCCAACCCTTCTTGGTACAAATAGAGCCTAAGGCAAACATCGTTCAAATAAAATTAAACAGTCATCTGTTAAACAAGTCATCTGGAAATGTTTTCCACTGCCTTGTGGTTTCCTAATTGTCTCTTTACCAGGTACGGTTTCAGAGCAAAGCGTTTTTTTTTGTTGTTTATTTCAAAAGCCAAGCCCTTCAGAAGGAAAGTGAAACTGAAAAGGTTGTGTAAGTCATATTTTTTGGTTAAAACAAAAAGTTTATTGTTGTTAAGGTTAAAGAGCTATATTCTGATAGAAACCTGTTGCTATATAGAGAGTTTGTTCAGTAACAGGGGTGTCCTCGTCTCTCCAGCTCTTTAATAGACCAATCCTCGCTAGTGTGGTTGCATTTTACAAGAGAGGAAAATGAGCATGCAAAGTCCATGAAATACAGTGCAATCCTTTCGTGCAAAGGTGGTAGCATGTCGACTTTAAGGAAACCTCTCCAACTGAAACACAAGGTTAATCTAAGTCAATGTACCGTGTCTGATAGTCTCCGAAAATCTGTACCGCTATAGCCATCGACTCTTAGCCGCGTAACTTTCTTCAGGCCAATGTTAGCCTACTAACAACAATAGAAAATCTACTAACTGTAGCTACTACTACTAACTACGGAGCTTGAAATGTCCATTTCACTATAGGCTTATACAACTGCTGTTTATGGTGTTCCTGTTATTAGAACACTAATGACGCAACGTTTGTCTGATGTTTTATGAATAATGGTCCATAAATCAATCTGTCTGTACTTAGTTACAACTTAAAAGTAAGCTCAACTGCTGTTAAATGAGCTCTAAATTAATCGTTCATCATGAATATAATGTAACTTTAAGTCAAGTGTCACATTATATTTTTCAATAGAAGATAGCACAGATGTAAACAAAGAGTTTAAATTAAATTACATTAAAAATCCCCAAAACCAAACTAAACAAATGACATTCAATTGTATGTTAAACAATCACGTAAGCCGTGATAAGCTATTAAGCTGCGACCGGCACTCAGTGTGAAAATGTTTTCCTTCTTCTAAGTCATTAAATGTGATGTAAAGTCTTCATCAGTGTATTCATTGGACAACAGATAGAAAAGACAACTCTAAGCTCGGCTAGTTCAGTTACGTACAGGGTTGCCAGATCTGCTTATTATAATTTCCCCGCAAGATTTTATTTGAAAATAGCCGAATCTACAAGCTCACAACGCGTCGCATTGCGAAAGTATACTGTATGTTAAAGTGCTCATGTGGCCAATAGTTGCTTCTTTTGGGCTGGTTTTCCTAGACCTGGTTGCTTGTTTCTCTCACAGAATCTGGCAACACTGGTTACGTAAAACAAAGTGCAGAAACCAAACAATTTTGTCAACAGACATAAGATTGCATTAGGCTTGATGTTGACAGGTGCACCAAAATGGGAGTTTTATCATCACTGCCCATCGTCAAAGTGACTAGGGTCACACAATGGTGTTTTAACCCTATTAGATTCAAGCTCTGCCAGCCATAGTCCCACAAAATATAACTTTATTCGGATTTTCTTCAAAAAATCCCGTATTGCGTACCGTCCTCATAGTAACAAGTTACATAGAAACAACAATAACACTGTGAACCTGGCTGGCACGAGAGAAGGGCAGGCAGCCTGCAAAAACGGCTCAGCGATTTGAAGGAAATGAGGCAAGAAGGAAAGAAAGGCAGCGGAATGCAAATTATTCAACAGCATTCCTTAATACATTGTGCATTGAGAGTGTATGGGGAGCAATAATGATAGCAAATGATCAAATAATATGTTGAAGGTAAAGGAGAAATCATTGGTATAGTGTTTGTTCAGTAACAGGGGTCTCCCCGTCTCTCCAGCTCTTTAATAAACAGAAAATCAATTTTCAGGTGGTTTGTCAATTTCATCCAATCAGGAGAGAGTACCCATTTTATCAGCTTCAATTTCATAGTGTTCATTTTCAATTGTGTCTAGGGTACCAAGGGCCAAATTATGTCTAGGGTACCAAGCCGAGGGCCAGGGGCATTGTGCATTGAAGCGCGCGTGCGCCGAAATCGTGCAAAGTTTTGGCATTTTTATTTTAGGCCTGATACAAAATAAGTTGAGAACCAACCATTTACTTAAAATATTTGGTTGTTACAGTCTGCTTGAAAAGTAATACAGATTAACAGCAGCCAGTTGAACATACTGAAAATCAAAATAAGTCCAGAATCAACAATTTACTTACAGATATATTTGTTACAGCCTGCTTGAACAGAACAAATTATTTTTTATGACAGGAGTCGTCGCGGGCCGGACAGTTGCCCCTCGCGGGCCGCAAATGGCCCGCGGGCCGCCTATTGGGGAACCCTGCCCTACTGTCTCCACATAATAACTATAATTATTATTTATATTATACATTTAAAAAGCAGTAAAAAACTAAACAAAAACAACATAATCTGACGCAAAAAGAGACCACACTCCATTAAGCAGACTTCAGTATAGAGTTCTTTATGCTGTTTAAGGTAACAATTGTTTTGCATTGTGCTGCATTTGCTTGTTCGGGGTTCAACCAATTAAAAGCTAATTAATTAGACACAGTTCTATTAAGAAACAAATCCCACTCATCAATATACACAACCTAGGGTTCACCACACTGCTCAAATGTGAATTGGCTTTTTGAATCACGTGAACTGAAGAATGGCACAATGGTACAATGCACGGTTTGGCACAGTTTCTCGACAGAGCGGGAACTCATCAGCGGGGATAGATTTTGTTTCCCATGATGGTTAGAATGTGAACAGGAAGCATAGCCTAGTCATACAGTGCATTTTCACGTGGTCAAGGAAAGGACAAGGCTTTGAAAGTCACAAATACCACAAGCCAGGACAGTGTCAGGGTTGCCAGATTTGCTTATCATAATTTCCCTGCAATATTTTATTTGAAAATAGCCGATCTACAAGCTCACAACGCGTCGCATCGCGACGCGTTGTGAGCTTGTAGATCTGCTATTTTCAAATAACTGATGTATATGTTAAAAGTGCTCATGTGGCCCATAGTTGCTTCTTTAGGGCTGGTTTTACTAGACCTGGTTGCTTGTTTCTCTCACAGAATCTGGCAACGCTGGACACAGCCTGACAGTGTTCACATTTGGAGTTTCAAATGGATAAATGAACACTGCAGATTTTACAGAGTATATATACATATATATAAGCAATAACTAAATCTGATTCCAATGATTAAATGCTGATCAAGTTGTCTATGCAAATAATGACGATGTGCCATCTAATTAGCACTGTAGCTTTGAACTGCTCTCTGTCCCGCTTTGTTATGGTCATTCAAGTCTGTTCATTAAAGCTGTAGTACAATCATATGATTACCATTACTCTGCATCCTAATGGCGATATAAACAACACAATATTTACCAGATAGTCCACTCACTTTACAGTATAATTGGTTGCCTCATTAAAAACTAGGAAAGTACACCAGGCCCGCAAAGTTTTTAAGGCAGTCATAGCCAATTGGAACGGAATCGGCTCCGTCTTGATCGTATGAATCCAGAGATAACATCTACCGATTTGTGTGAGTTTTGGAAGGAATTTGTAGGAGTAGTAGCAAAAAGTGTGTTTTGAAGAAAACGTGAACTGGGGGGAAATTTAGTCTGGTGCAAATTGCCTATATGTGTGGAGTTACATCATGATCCGAGGAATCCAGGGAAAGAAAGATTCTGATTGCATGAGCTACAGTATGGTTCAAGCGTTATAGGCCAAAACATATAGCGGACTGTTATAGTTATAGTGAAATATTTGGGGCAGGGGTTCTTCCTTGGTCTACTGGCAGTGTGCGTGCACAGCACACACACACCCCCCGCCACACACACACACACACACACACACACACACACACACACACACACACACACACACACACACACACAGGAAAGTGTCATGATCCAAGGAATCCAGGGCAAACATTTTTTTATACGGTTCAAGAGTTATATGCAAAAACGTGGAAGGCCCTGTTATAGCACCACCATGAGGCCAATTTGAAAAATTGGGGGCAGAGGTTCTTTCTTAGCCTACTGGGAGTGTGCGTGCAAAGTTTCACGCTGATCTGTCCACCGGTGCCGGAGATTAGCTGTTCACACACAGACGGACAGACAGACACAGACTCACAGGAGCGAAAACATAATCCGTCGCATTCGGCCATTCCAGCCTCCTGGCCGGGATAAAAAAATATATCTAAATGGCACCTATTAATGAAAATAGTTCTACTAGTTTCTACATGATATACTGTATATAGACTGTCATCATTGTTGTGTAAGTGTTAAGAATGCAGGACTTGAATATGAGTCCTTTATGACTCATCTAGGACTTGACATGAACTCTTGGGATACAGTATTAGCTGTAGTAACATATTAGCTACAGCAGAGCCGTGGCGACTACATCTCTCGTATTGTGTAACAGATTCAATGATCCTTATGGAAATGATGTGCTTAACTGGAAATGATGCGCTTAAAAAAACACACACACAAGTGTATTCACCACTATTGGTTGAAGTTCTATTTTAGTTTACTGAGGCTGGCCATTCGGGCAATGCTGCTGAATAGGGGGAAGGAGAGAGCAATGATGCCTGAAATAAGCAATATAAAAGAGCCATTCCATGGTTTATTCCCTCTATTTTGTCTCTTTTACAGGTTGTGTGCATAATGTTTAACAAATCGGCTTCTGGCGGACCGCAAGCTCCCTTGATGAATAGTCGGCAGCCAAGAGCTAGGTTTCTAACCCATTAAGACCCGGAACGCATCTGTGTCACTGTAGATTTCTTTGGCTATTCAAAACTAGCAGATATACAAGCTCATAGCGCGGCACCGAGTGCCGCGCTATGAACTTGTAGATCTGCTATTTTTGAAAAATCTTGAAAATATATATCTTTTTTTAAAAAGCTGTTAGGATTTAGAAAACATTTCTAAGAATCGCCTCAGGTCTTAATGGGTTAAGTATACTACTGTGGACCACTCTGTGCAAGCACGGCAATTCACACAGCCTTGTTCATTTGGGTATGCATGAAATAACAATAACCTAGTGGGAGCGTTGCGAGGGTTTCAAACACTTGAGGTCAACTACACAAGCAGATTCCACATGTGCAGCCTGTGGCCACTGAGGTCTGCTGGAATCCACCTCCTTTTTCTGACTGGGGTGACGTTGCACGATTCTATTTCCAGACCGTAAGGGTTGAAGTGAGGCTGCGGGGTGTGTAACACTGACCCGCGTGACCTGTGGCCTAGAAAAGCCGCCTGGAGCGCTGCTCGCTAAAAAACCTCTTGCACTCCTTCCGCGATGGCCTTTCAAAGGGAAACAGAACCTTTACACGCAGCCATGTGTCTTTTCATGCCAAATGATTTGCATCCCGTTTTTTATTCATATCTTTGACTTGTTGTCAATGTATTCGGTGCCGTTGTGAAGCCCCGATGCTCTTTCTCTCTCTCTCTCTCTCTCTCTCTCCCTCTGAAGTCTCAAGTGGAGGAGGAGGAGGAGAAGGAGGAGGGAGGGCGAAGAGGCAAAACTGCTTTACTTTCAGGCCCAGTGTCTACAGGCTGCATGTCTCCAGTCATCTGTCACTAGTTTACATACATACAATGACACTTCCTCTCTCTCCGTGGGAACCCGTTGTCACCACTTGGCCGCCAGCAGAGGCTGACTGGGTGCTGGATGGGTCTCCCCCAGGTACCTCTAGGGAGCCACATTAGGCCACCCTGACAGACTGACAGGCGCACGCACACGCGCATACACACACACACACACACACAGGTTTGTATTACTATACTTGTGAGGACATCAACGCTTTAGGACAGCCATTTTATGTCATTTAAAAAATATATATATCTTTTTAACCGTAAGCCTAAAGCCGAAAAACAGCAGATCTACAAGCCCACAACGCGTCGCGCTGCGACGCGTTGTGGGCTTATAGATCGGCTGTTTTTCGGTGCATGACACTGGCGCACAACTAAGTATAAATCATGTTTAACTCTAATTCCAATCCCTAAACCTAACCTCTAGATGTCTAATACTAACCTGAATGTTTTTCTAATTGAAAAGGTATCTCTAAAAATGTTTTTTTAAACTATAAAACAACCATTTGCATTGTGAGGACCAGGAAAACGGTTTATATTTCTTCAAATTCTACTATACTTGGTCCTCGCAAGTATACACACACACACACACACACACACACACACTTCATCCCTTGTCCAAGCACTCACTCCTCCTACAGCACCGCTGGCCCACATCCTCCCAAGGCATGGCAAGATTTTTGCATAAAGACTTTGCTCTACATAAATTTTTTCAGACACAAAATTATTTTTCACCCCTCTAGCCTCTCCATGCTACAGTACATGGAAGTTTTTTGGAATGAATAATGGAAACAACAGAGCTGAGGGCTCATGGGATCCATTTAAAGATGTGGGAGAGAGAGGAGATGCAGTCAGAGTTTGGACTGCAGAAACATCATGTGCCAAGTACATGAATCTACTATTGTTCTGTGTAATGCAGAAAAATGTACGCGCAATAAACAGCGTGTGAGTAACGGCCCCCATTAAATGGCTAATAACGGCGTGATTTTAATGCATTTTCCTTTAAATCGTGGTAGCATAACAGTCAAAGTGTTAATAAAAATAAAAATGCAATTATACTGTACACATGCAAGGAAACAAAAAGCTCTGTGGATGAGTCATTGGAGCCAAAAATTCAGATAGTTCAGAGAAAAAGAAACGGTGTGATAACTGTTAGTTCAAAGCTTAGAACTGTAAACCACTTATTTTCTGCAAAGGGTGAACATTTTTATTTTGCTGAATTATACATTTTAAGACTAATGTCGTGGAACAGAACCAAAACTGTATCTACTCTAGCAGTACCTTTTTTAGATTGCAAGAGATTGCAAACTGACAAAATGACCTGATTTCCTTTTGTTATTTAAGCAAGATTTTATTAAGCAATGTTGAGCTTTTCTCAGCCAAACGTTGATTTGGTATTTCCACCTCATCTCCCTAGATTCCGAGACAGTGAAAGTGAACAAGAGAGCATGGAACGGTGCTCTGTAACAGCTATTTTAGACCATGCAAAGTCAACATGACTCCCTGAGGTGATTTCCTGATAATGAACACAAAAGAAGTGTCAGCCCTCATAAAGCTCCAAGATGATGCTGAACTCTTGAGCACTCTTGCTGCACTCCATTTTTTTTTTCCTGATTTAAATTAATCTAATTCCATGTGGACTCTAAGAAGGACTGTCAAATAGGCCACACGCAAAACAAGACTTTGCAATGACTATTCATTTACACACGGACACACAGCACCTGAAGGTTGTCTGCAACAAAAATATATAAACCGTAACAACTTTGAGAAACATAATAATTTGCTAATCCAATAACAATCCTATCACAACGTCGTGGTTTTTATGCTATAGCACCACAAATATATCTCTTTGGTTTTTAATGTTATAGCACCACAAAAATCTCTCTTTGGTTTTTATGTTATAGCACCACAAATATATCTCTTCCTGCATACAGTATGGTATCTGTACGTGGATCAAGTCATAGGTTAATCTCGATTCCTGAAGTGTAACTCAAAAGGAAACAAAGGTTATCTGTGGTCCGTACCGTACGTCTAACAGGCACAGCCCCCCTGCAGCACGGAAAGACAGATAAGATAATAACAGTACACAGCATCATTAGCCGGCCTCCTATGTCCAGTATAGCTCTGCTTTTCACCTCTGCACTGGCCGGTGTGTTCACATCACATTGTCACACCAGACACCCTCACAGCCTTTGCCGATTGCCGCAGCCTGACACCTTATACCTCCGTGGCAGTATATGTACACCAACCCCCCCCCTCCCTCCCTCCCTCCCATCCTCTTCCTCTCCCCTCCTCTTCTTCCCCCTCTCTCTCCCCTACGTCAGACACACAGACCTCAACCCACCCTCTCCTCTCTCCCGTCCCCGGCACTCAAGGTTCCCTCTGCCAGCAGCTTGGCACGCTGCCAACCTGTCAGCCATATCGCGACTCCTCCGTGGAGGATGAATGAATCACTGGGAACTTAGAGAGAGAGAGACGTGCTGATAGCTCGCATCTCCTCTGATCATCTTTCTAATTAATCCATTGAGACCTGGAACGCATCTGTGTCATTGTTTTGATTAGAGATAAAAAAAAAAGCATTATTTTACACTTTGACTATTCAAAAATAGCAGCTATACAAGCTCGTAGCGCGGCACCGAGTGCCGCGCTACGAGCTTGTAGATCTGCTATTTTTGAAAAATCGTGAAAATGTGTGCAAATCTTTGAATATATATATTTTTAAAGCGAATATTTTTTACCCAAATCTTTGCTTCTGGGGGTCCCTCGAACTAAATACTTTGAGATGGGGGTCGGCGGCCAAATACATATAATTTTGGGGGTCCTTGACATGAAAAAGATTGAGCACCACTGATATAGAAACATATGCTTTTCAGAATACTGTTGGGATTTAGAAGACATTTGTAGAATCGGCTTCAGGTCTTCATGGGTTAAGATCTGACTTCCTTTATGCGATCTTTAGTGGAACATCAAAATATCAATTTGAGACAATTAGCAGTGGATGTGATGACTCTATTCATCATCCCAGAAGGATTTCGAAGACAGAGAAAACCAGCCAAAACATTGACTTTCATATTCAAGCACATCCATGTGCGCTCTTGAATATTAATGTCAGATTTTCATTCAGACATTTTAATACATTAATTATGACTCTATCATACTGTCATTAATCCAAAAAACGCTGCACATATGCAGTGACTCTACAAGTGAAAATTTGTTAAGGTAATTTTACTCCAGATAGCAGCTATATTTTTATAAATAAAACATTAAAAATTAAATGACCACACAATCTGTTCTCAGTACAATAGCCATGGAATGATGTGCTCCTGTGATTGACTCTTCTTGTTAACAACTTAATACTGACGTTACTGGATAAAGAGAGGCCAGAATCAAGGCTATTTACTGGATAGAAACAAACTTCTGTATGTATGCATATGAAAACATATTAATTTTAATTGACTTTACAAATGAGCTGGCAAAG
>NC_139954.1:34663814-34728814 GCF_963454915.1 Gymnoscopelus microlampas | reverse complement strand
GCTTTAGATTGCTATCATACGTGCTGCCCTATCAGAAATAAACAGAGCTGTCAACTCCTTTACATGCACACAGGAGTCTGGGGTTAAGTGAGGACCTCCTAACACCTAGCGCTATACGACTACACTCATAGGGTTTCATCTCAGCTACCTTTCCTCGGGCACTTCTTGAAATTTTGTGTCTAAAATTGAACAATGAGATGAGACGCGTTTTGACCAAATGCAGCAACACAATTGTTGTTGTTTTTTGTCATGCAGTTATACCGCATAATGCAGCTCAGGATAACACAGCCTATTGCAATTACACTGTTTATCCCAACCTTAGGCTGCTGGAAATAATGTAGTAAGAAATATGGCGCTGTGAGAATTATGTTCTACCTAATGTGCGAAATAGAAATTGTTCAAAATTTCTTGGGTGATTTATGCAGCTAAAAGCATCTGAAAATGTCATACAGAATATTTCAGGATTTATGTATGGATGTGTTAATGTTTGGATTCTTTGGCTGGGAATTTAAACATTATTTGGGCATTGCCAAAAACACCCTATACTCTTTCACAGAGCCCATTTCTGAGCTGTTAGAATAAATGGAGTTCTTTTGCAGCTACAAAAGCACCACATAATGCATGTTGGGGGGTCCAAATATAATACATATGATCTGAACAACATACGCCTAGTTAATGCCCACTTTCATGAAAACACATTACGGCCAAACACTCCAACATAATGAAAATGGTAGCGATGTACACTTTTTCCTACTGAGTGATGGATGCTCAATGCTGTTATTTCTGAAGAGGAATGAAAACATACTTCAGCTCGCTGTTGATTATGTTAATTTCCTCTCGTGGCAAAACATGCAAATGAAATGTGTGGACACAATCAAGTAAACTGTTGCTTTGAGGAGTAAAAGGTTCAATAAGGACAAAGTCTTTGCAAAAGAGAGATAGTGCAACACTTGTCCTTCACCTCTCCTCACTTTTTTTATCAATAAAGGGAGATTTATGCTTAGTTGCACCGCACACCGGTGTTGCACACTGAAAATAGCAGATCCACAATCTCACAATACACCACACCGTGACACGCTGTGCGCTTTAAGATCTGCTATTTTCGGGGTGCGACACAGGCACACAAGTAAGTATAAATCCGGGGTAAACAGTGATGCAAAGTTTATTTACTGACTGACTTCTCATATAATATCATAATGGAAGCTAACCAAAAATATTTTTAAGAGAAATATCTGATTCGGCAATTATCTTGATCTTACAATGATCCTCTTACAATGATAGCTAAATAACTTAACCAACATGAGGGGAATGATGACACACTATGGGAAATCAAATGGAAGTAAACACCTTTAAGTGAGCAATTTCGAAAGTTGTTGTTTTTTGGGTCAGATCAATAACCAGCAACATAAAACATTACATGAATTATGCTGCCTTTCACTATTTGTATAGATACAGTAGACTATGCGTTATAGCTGCATATTACTGTGGGTCACTGTCATAACTTTATTCACCAGTTGCCACTTCCTCATATCTTAATTAGTAATAACTGTAGGTAGCTAGGTATAACAATGCAATTATCGCTGTTTGAATGTATAAATTACAATCTTTAAATTAACCAGAATTACTAAGGAAATAAAAGGAAAATGCAACTTTCTAAAACAGACCATGCACTATATCCATATCATTTTAGTTATAAAATTTGTCAAGCTTCTCTTAAGTTATAACACGAATGAATGCTTGGTTTCGTATATATCGCAGCCTATACAATCTGAATAGATTAAGTTATCACCCTCAGTAAGGCTCATTTTACTTTTAGAAAAATTACAATCTTTCTGAATGTATTCACATAAGTGTTCTTTTATACATTTTGAATCATGGGGTTGCCATAAGCATGCTAAAAGATGCCAAGAGAAACCAACAGTTGAACTGTACACAGAATAATGAAAGCCAGCAAATGGGTCACTAAATAAATGAAAACAGATGCAAATCCTTTAACCTAAACAAACCATGCTACCATCACAATTAGGACAATCAGCATTTTGAACATAATTGTAAGATTGCATAAATCATAACACCTTTGGATAGGGATTTAAAAAGACACCATCCACATTAAAATGTATAAGCATTCTGCAGACAAGCTATGGTAATGAAAATCTTAAAGCTTCGACTAAAACTTTTGCAAATGAACCATGCATACAAAAACCAAATGCACCGTTAATATTTCAAAAATATACAATTGATAGTAATAATTACAAAAAGGGGACATACCATAAATACTGGTGCTAGTGATCATGTCTTCAAGCCTAAAAACAAGAGAGGAAAAAAAAACAGCAGAATCGGATTTTTTTCACGAGGAGGAATTCCAAAGGTTGCTTCTCATTTCAGGCACTTTTTTCCCCTCTAGCTATCGAATTTCACAGCTTTTTAAAACGTAAAGGGCCCTTACTATTCGTCAGGTATGCATTTACACACTACATGCAATAAAATACAATTAAGAAAAACGCAAAACCAGACAATAACTCCCGAGCATGCTTAGATATTATAGAGACGCAAAGCCACGAGCAGCAGTAGAACTCGAGCCTGTCACTGAGTTGAAACTAGAGAATAGGAAGCATGTGAGAGAGAGAGAGAGGCTGACATAAAACACACACATTCTCTCTGCAGCCCATTAAGAGGAAGAGAGGCTAAAGCAGCATGATGCCCCCCTTTACTTTTAAAATAGATTACATGCCAGCAGTTGTCCCACTAAAGAGCGCAATGACAACCCATCTATTAACCTGCCGCCTGCAGCTATCTATCACAGCAAGTTGTATTCGGACTGACAACATGCATAAACTTCTCATTGGCGACAAAGTTACTGGAAGAGACAGATCGCGTTAAACCCCTATTTAACGTGTTCATCATCATCAAACCCGACGCTAGCGAAACATCAAGTGCAAAGAGACGTGCGCCTATTTCTCCCCTCAAACTTCGCAGTCTTTATAGTGACATAAAAAAAGATAAATATATATATATGTCAGGAAATTATCCTTGTAAATATGTCTAATGACTACCTAGACACTGCAGTTCTGTGATGCGCGAGATCGCTTCAGCTTCGCGTATCCATAAGCGGCTGTTCTCGCGTGTAATAGTCAGTGCGGCTTCGAATCTTTTTTTTAATTGTTAATATCTTAGTGCTCTAAATACACACATCAACGAGGCTCTCTTACCTGTATATTATGACAGGGCAGCTTCAGGGTTTATAGTAACATCGATCCAGTGCGTATGGTATGCTGATGAATGGCTTCCTTTTGCTAAGGGTTTAAGCGCGGCGGCTGCTGCTTCTTGCTTGCGATTTGAAAGCATTCCAAGTTAGTGAGGGGAAGACTGACCACAGCCTGCTCTCTCTGCCATGTTGGAATTCCAAACCCTGGACAGCTGCTCTGTACTGACTGAAGGCAACACGCTGCGCACTGCGCATGTACTGTGTGGTTGGAGGAGCCAAATTCAAAGCCAATTAACTTTTTTTTTTTTTTTTTTTTTTTTTACAATTCGCACTCTTAACCACTTTCAACCCCATATGGGGTAAGCGGAGTCCCTCAGGGCTCAATGCTAGTGTCTTTTCCGTTTTCTGTTATTGTGGTGAGACCTGAGGACGATTCTAAAAATATTTTCTAAATCCTAACAGTTTTTTGAAAAAAATGTAAACATTTTTTTTTCCACATTTTTCAAAAATAGCAGATCTATACAAGCTCATAGCGCGGCACTCGGTGCCGCGCTATGAGCTTGTATATCTGCTATTTTTGAATAGCCAAAGAAATCTAAAGTGACAGATGCGTTCCAGGTCTTGTGGGTTACAGCCGATTGCCGTGAGCTTGTCGATCTGCTATTTTCAGCTAAAGCTTTCCCCACAATACTGATGCTGGGGTTCGAGTTGTAAACCACTTTCAAACAGGCATCCTGCTTATTTTGTGGGCATGTGATTAAAGGTGACCTTTTTTCTCCCATAATGTCTAAAATACCAGATCTACAAGCTCACAATGCCTGCTTGTAGATGTGTTTTTTTCCTTATTTACAGTAGCCTACACACAATACAGCCTTATGACATTTTGGCACATCTCTTACAATTTCTTTTTTTTTTTTATCTATTTTGTCTAGCACCTTGGATATCTACATTTTCTTTTCAACGCATAGCCGCAGACATAATACCGTGGGCTGTGCTTCATCACCTCTATTATTCTCATAGCCTTGAAGGAAGGAAGGAAGTGATGTCTACTCCATTGGGTATTGCTACATTGGACCCAGTTTAGACACATGATATGAGGACTGGCACCAGAAGTCCCACAATGTCATCTCATCCATTCCCAAGGCCCTCCTAGTGATGCATCGATTCAGCCTTCAGCAGTGCTCAGTCCCAAGACTGCACCCATGCCAATTTGATCAGCATGAGCTCTTCAGATAAATGGAGTAGGCCCAGAACTTAATTTATACCCCATCGTACGAGGGTGTCACTTATGCCAAAAAGAACAGATCTACATGCTAACAACGCATCATGATGCGATGCACTGCGTCTGCCATGGCCACTGCTGCTGGCACTCATGTTGTAACTATTGGGGACCTATTCATTTTGTTTGCACTACAGACCTTCTGTCAAGTGTACTGTAACTACAGTCATTTCACATAAAACCGGTTCACCGTTCGATCAAAGTGTCCCTGATCAAGAAACGTAACACATTACTGCTCCATGGGTTCTGTAATATCACCCACTGTTACTAGTAGTTAGGCTAGGTAAAGGACAAATTTCACATAAAGTATTTGCAAATGTACAGTGACGAAAAATACCCCAAGGGAGTGGGGACGACATTATAATAATCTTTGTCATTATTATTATTGTTCATGATCGTTTATGAATTAAAAGTGTCATTTTGAGACCTGTTTTGCCATACAGAGACAGTGAATGGCATCGTGTACAGAAACAACAGACAATGATGTACAATATAATATATAGACTTATATATGCCCAAGTAGATCTACTACATCCTAAAGGATCTAACAGTGCAAGAACTCACTCTCTGAGTCCCAGATCATGCAACGTTGTGGCTTGTTTGGTGAACGAATGCAGCCAAAGTGTCACTGCATCATCTTATCTTGTTAGCTGGCTATTTGGGTCTATAAAACAGTGGTTTTCAACCTTTTTCATGCCAAGGACCCCTAAATTGATATACATTTGGGCTGCGGACCCCCATCTGAAAATGTTTTGTGGGACCCCCAGAAGCATAGATATCAGTTCATTTTAGCATAAAAAATATATAAATATTCAAAGATGTGCACGGTTTTTCAAGGTTTTTCAAAAATAGCAGATCTACAAGCTCATATCGCAGCACTCGGTGCCGCGATATGAGCTCGTATAACTGCTATTTTTGAATAGCCAAAGCTAAGTGGTTAAAATGATTGTGACGCTATGTTAACGAATTTCGCTGGGGACCCCCTGGTACTCCCTCAAGGACCACTGGTGGTCCCCGGACCACTGTTTGACAACCACTGATATAAAACATCACTTCTGACTCTTTACGAAATATACCAAAAAATATAAAATTATTACAAAGTAACATTGCTCTTATTCCTCCTCATCTCTCTCTCGAAAATCCTTGAAATGCTAGAAATATTGTCTATATCATGGCGGTGACATTTTGTTTTCCATATTGACACTGGCTAACTAATTATCGTTGGCAAGTTACAAAATATTTCACAAGCGAAAGAGTGGATTTACCACTGTAAAATACAACTGTCAAACAATATAAGCATTACCTTCCAGCATGTGAACTGTAGTAAATAAACCGCTTGTCTTCTCAGCACTATAGCCTGTCTTCTGCACACAATGCCCATGCTATGTGATATTATCCGATAACAACATTATTTAGACATAACAAAATAAAAGCAATGCATTCACAACTTAAAGGAGTCGTTCACCCGAAAAATGACTTATTTCTATCAATTGCCTTGAATTCATGGACTTTTTTTTGTTTTTGTCGCATTCCTACGCCAATAATTTGTTGACCGGGTGTATTTCCGGTAGGAGACACAAATAATGTAGTTTGTGTCTCCTACCGGATACAATAGGCGGTAGGAGACGGGAATCAAATTATTGGCTTAGGAATGCGACAAAAACAAAACAAAAATCCATGACTTCAAGGCTTCATGGGGTGTGGAACTGATAGAAAATAAGAAATTTCTGGGGTGAACTACTCCTTTAAGTACAGTTAAAGAGGTTCCCATAATGCCTACAGTACAGTGTGACATTACATGTCGTCACTGACAGTTGGAAATCTTTGTATGTTCAAAACTGTTACTTTTCTGGAAATGGGGAAAAAAACGTGTTACAACAATGGATCCAATGTAGTTATTAAGTCATAATAATCGTTAATACTTTTCATTGGTTAGATCTTAATTAAACCCACAGAGAGACTTTGTCACGTCATTATAGGCGAAAATGGACGAAACTTTTCCAAAACAGTGACAACGTTTTGAGCTTGTATATCGGCTACGTTTGTGCGACACTCGTGCATGACAAAGTATAAAATAGGCCATTCATTTATGAAAAAGACAAAAAAAAACATAAAACAAAGAAAAATGGAGATACAAGGTTTCTGCCCGACAACAACAGGAACCCCGGTTACTTATAGGCAGTGTTGCCAGATTCTGTTAGAGAAACAAGCAACACGGTCTAGGAAAACCAGCCCAAAAGAAGCGACTATGTGCCACATGAGCTCTTTAACACATACATCAGCTATTTGAAAATAGCAGATCGCTATTGTGAGCTTGTGGATCGGCTATTTTCAAATAAAATCCTGCGGGCAAATATAATAAGCAGATCTGGCAACCCTGCTTATAGGGTACTGCTGGGTGCTCATCAGCGCTGGAATTTCTTGACCGTAGTATAGTGTGATAATGGGCAGTTATACTTTCTCACCCAGGCCAGGCCAGGCCAGTAGTGTGTGTGTGTGTGTGTCCATGCTTATATGGGATATTATAGCAGCCGGTGGAAATGTCTCTGTGTGCTGTGTGGAGGTCATGGTGAAAACAACCGCAGTGCATTTCCAGGTGTAGAGCCCGCGTCCACTGTCTCCTCCCTCTATATGGGCATGTTTCTGTCTGTGTGCCTTTGTCCTTGTGTCAGCAGGCAGGACATTCTAAATTATTTTGCTCAGCTGCCTCCCTGAACTCTTGGCTACAGCACGTCAATACACACATCATCCAGACACCCGCACATACAGCAACTAGGGATCACACAGTTCACGTCTATCACACACTTTGAAACCTCCTTGAGATAGATCAGACCATCAAAAAATAAAAAATATATAAAATGCTTCAACCGTATACATGTCAGTCGCTTGCCATGCGTTTCACATCATACCACACCAGACAGCACAGGGACAAAAAAAAAACACCACTTTTCATCTTAAATATTTGAAAAGACGTAACCCTGCTATATCAGAGGGAATTGCCACTGAATTTCCTTTTCATAAATGTCCTGCCACAAAACAGTGGAAACGTTGTCTGCCATTGCCGGAGTTATCAAAACTGCTAATCTGTGATGTCAAATTTGAGATACCAGTGTTGGATGTACAAATCTCGACAAATTAGTATATCCATATGAATTTCTAACATAACATTATCATAATGTTATCATAAATTTCACCTAGATGTGACATTTATGAGAAAAACAATTCATCAACCCACTAAAGTCAGGTCAATGGCGCAGATTCTGGTTCGGCACTCTATCTCTGGCTATATAAGACAGAGCCGGTCATGTTGACAATATGGATTTAATTGATCTATAACAATACCATGTGAATTCCCCTTTAATTGCAATGACATATTTGATCACGTCTTGGAACATAACCACAATGATAACAATATGATTTGGCCCATCTCACACAGTATTGTATGGTTTATTGTGTGCAAATCAGCCACTATAGTGTACATCATAGAAATCAGAGCACTTTTAGAATGAGGTTACACTTCCAAGGCTATTGGCCCTATAATGAGCAATACTTCTCTGATACAATGAGAATGGAGTGTCTCTAGGATTTTCGCTGAGATCTGTCCCCCCCACCAGTGTAATTGTTCATTTCCCCAGGAACGAGGTTAGGGGTTTACGGAGGAAGCCCACGTGACTGGCTGTTTTTTAACCTTCTGCCTACAGACTCTTATGTCATCTGTGATCGCTTCAACACAGTGTTGCCGGGGGTTTATTATTTCTGCCGTGAAACACTAACGTTGGGAGAAAACCAGCTGCATCGTGCTTTCTCTCTCTCACAGGGACACACTGTGTCATCTCATAATGTTTCAAACAAATAAGGTGTCTGTGCTTTTTTTTATTCCCCTGATCATCGCTTTGCAGGATTATTGACGTGTCTTCTTCAGTGATTGTTGTTTAACATTGTGTAATAATAGAGAACAGTTTTTTGAAAAAAACGTATGTTTCTATATGAGTGGTGCTCCAACTTTTTCATGTCAAGGACCCCCAAAATGATATGTATTCCGAGCCCCATCTCAAAATAGTTTGTTCCAGGGACCCCCCAGAAGCAAAGATTTGAGTTAAAAATGTTCGCTTTAAAACAATATATATTCAAACATTTGCACACATTTTCAAGTTTTTTTCAAAAATAGCAGATCTACAAGCTCGTAGCGCGGCACTCGGTGCCGCGCTATGAGCTTGTAGATCTGCTATTTTTGAATAGCCAAAGTGTAGCAAAATAATAATGCTTTTTTTTAGCTCAAATCAAAAAATGACACAGATGCGTTCCAGGTCTCAATGGGTTAATGAACCCACTTGCCATGAAAATAAATGTTTTAAGATTTCCATTCTACCTTTGTGTTGTATCAAAGGATAATTTACTAAAATTGGACTTGGGGCTTTTTTTTAAGGCCAACTTTGGGATGAAACCCTATTGTCTTTATATACCCATGAGATGGTAAAATGGTAGAGACATGACATTTTCACCAATGACTGGAAGTTGTGTCAGCCTGATGAGGGGGTTTAAACAACAAACTTTACATATTGGTCTACAGTATAATATTTGAAGTGTAAGTCTCACAAATAAAATGATACATTTTGTTTTATCTCTTTCTAAACCATAGGTCTGATTGCTACAACATTTTCATATATCATTATTGGACCAAGCGTATCAAAACTGACATAAAGCTTCAAATCTACCACTAGTGGGCACTACACAAGCAATAAATGGACACAATTGAAAAAAAAGTGTTTGTCCTGACATTACAAAACTCACGGGATATGCTTCATAACACATTCTGTGTGTGTAAAATTACTTTGAAATTGCCTAATGGGGGCAAGTCGGGCGACATCAGTTCCAAAAATCATGCATGGGCCAGGCACATATTTGGCCATCTATCAGACAGTTTCTTTCCCCAAACATCACCAAACTAGGTGGATGTTTAATTAAAGAAAAATGCTTTTGAATATGAACAGTAGGGGGTGATGGCAATACTGAAAAAAAGGCGTGGCCTGGCACAGATTTGGCTGTAAATGAATGAGTGTCTGCCCGATAAAACCTGTTAGTTATTTTTAACACACGTTTCGAAAAACTATCCAAGGTCTAGACCCCTTGCAGCTTTCAGCTTCTGACAGCCTGTGTTGGCTTGAACCCCCAAATCACTGCTTTACAGCTATATTGTTACAATTATTGGTGAAAATAAAACCTTTTACAGAGATTACGTGTATTTTGAATAGCCAGAGTTTGTGGTGTTCAGCATGAATTCAGCAGTGATCTTTAAATAGAAATAATTCTGTGCATCGATTACAGTATTTGACACACTGCATATACGGCTAATACTGTACACTGTAGATTCTACAGTGTAGAAGGTGTTTGGAAGCATTTTTTATCAAATCTATAAGTCTATTCCCTTCAGTAAGATGCTATGACTACACAAGACTACACACAGGTAATATAGAAAAAGCTGGACAAAAAAGTGAAAAATTAAAGGGCTGGTTCTTCACATTATTTGAAGATGTGTAGCCAATTCCCTTTATGGAGTCCGGCTAACATCCTAATAGGGACAAGCTTGAAGTGAATAGAGCCCACAGAGGATAAGCTACTAAATCTTGCAATAAAAGCAATGTGATTTACAGTAAATTCCACAAGGCTGACAGCACCACAGCTAAGGGCATAAACAGTCCTTTCAATGCAGCGCCTCCACTCAGCTCTATCTGCTGTGAAGTACAATCGCACAGGCATGCTGCTCACCAGCAATGACTTTGATAAATAACCAGGAAGTCCCACTGTTGGCTTAAAACTAGAAGTTGTTCAGTTGCAATTCTGCATTTGTCCCTCTTTAATGTGTATGGAAGTGGCTTTAGCAGTAATCTGTCAGTGATTGATTAGGTGTAGCCAAATCCGCTCTCCGGCTCTCCTTCACTGAGTCAGTGTTCAGCCACAGCTGTGTGTTTACAGCAAGATGGCTGTATTAGAGGGGAAGAGTATGCCTTATTTACCTGCAACACAAACATAGTTACTTCCACTTGGGCGACTGAACGCGCCGGGTGACCAGCCAGCAGAACGAGCAACGAGAAGTGACATGTTCTTGTTGGTACTGAATTCATGCACCGCTGAATAAACAAACAGGCTTATAAACCAATGGCTCTGTTGTTTAAGAAGAACTCACATCTTCATCTGCCCTCCCCTGACGGCGATGTTGCATCTACCAGCCCTCAAACTAGACGCTGAAATTAATCTGGCAAGAATGGCTAAGATTTTAATGAAACAAAAGCTGCATCCTCAAATATACAGCAAAAATGGTTATTGTCAAAACAATGCATCTTTCGTGACAGCCGATAGTCAAAATAGAACAAAGAAAAGTTGCTTTACCTTTGTCAAGGCAATCAAGATGGCTATGGAGAGCTTAAAGTGGTAAAAGTGAAATTAATATTCCCACAAAATGTATATAACCTTAAAAAGACAGTATTTATTTTGCACATGACACAGGGTTGAAAATGCAATTTAGAGTGGGAGCTGGATATTGATTACACTTACCAGCAGATCCATTTTAATTAAATATTAAGTGAGTGTGTCGCATTGATGGCTACAAGTTGTTTCTTTTGCTTTGCTTTTCCTTGGCATCTTTTCAAAAATGACACAACTGCATAAGAATAAGAAAAAAAAGAAACACACGCTTTCATAATGCTTCCACGTGTGAAGTTAGAATTCAAGTATTTAAAGCAGCGCTGGGTAATAATCCCATTCATTTCATATTCAAAGAATATTTTAGTTATTTTTAAAAGGAGGTCTGGGTATGAACATTCGTGTATGAATTTTAATGGAGATACTTAAATGGTAATTATTCCACTCAGGCTCAAACGCAGGTAACAAATGGAATTCAATCAGTGTCCGTGCATAATGACGGTCATTAGGAGAAAGAAAATAATAATGACATCCTATCTGCATTAAACCTGCAGACACTTTACACAATGATCCTGGAGCCATTATTGATCTCCATGGAGATAAGCAATTGTCACTTTTCAGCATTGTGCCTGAATGTTAAATACAGCTCATTTTGTTTTTCCCACAAACTATTTCAGCCAACGCAGAATTTTCATTCAATTTGCGGGGATACTTGAAATCCTCGGTCTTGTTCTACATGATTGTAATTTTGATTCATTGCCATAGTTGGCTCTCCAGTTTGCCACTCTCTTGTGCTTCACTTTAAGGTTGAAATCCATCTCCGTAAATGCGGACCAACATGATAATTACGTCCATGGTGAGCGTCTTAAACAATAGCATACAGATATTTTGCGTTTTACACTTCTGTGTGTGCTTGGGATTATGAGTATTATGCCCTCTCCGTAGCCCTGTACACACTACAGTGTGGTCATGGAGAAGCCAATAAGATACACAGCTAACCACTTAAATATAATTAGTAGATCGGAGTCCACCAGGGCTCTATACTTGGTCCACTCCTTTTATCCCTCTTCTACACCAAATCTCTTCACCGTAAAATAGCTGATCTACAAGCTCCAACAACGTGTGCTCCTCCACACGGCGTGTGAGCTTATAGATCTACTATATCTGCCTGAAGGTTCTCCCCAGAATGGGAACGCTAGGGGTCATGTGGTTAACTAAGTGCTGTAGTTCTCTCCTCCACATCGCTGCTTTATGTTTTACCTAAGCGGTGCTTAACACAGAATTTATCAGAGTGATACAACTGGGCTGAGTTGAATACATTCACCTTTGATAGAAGAAAATGGTTTATATTACGCAACATCGGCTAATGTTTAACCCATTAAGACCGGGAACGCATCCTGTGTGTCATTTTTAGATTTCGTTGGGCTATTCAAAAATAGCAGATATACAAGCTCATAGCGCGGCACCAAGTGCCGCGCTATGAGCTTGTAGATCTGCTATTTTTGAAAGATCGTGAAAATTCGTGGCAAAATCTTGGATTATATATTTTTTAAAGCGAACATTTGTAAATTATTTAGATCCAGGAACCCCCAGAAGCAAAGATTTGAGTTACAAATGTCCACAAAAAAAAATAATCTACAAGCTCTGCCATGAGCTATGAGCTTGTATATCTGCTATTTTTGAAGAGCCCAACGAAATCTAAAAATGACACACAGATGCGTTCCCGGTCTTAAAGAGTTAATACACACACAAAATAAATTCTGATGAGATGCGATTTTTCTTCTCTTTTTTTTTACTGAACTGTAGATTTTGTTTCCCTGCACACTCCAGCAGGCTAGAGGAATGATGGTACTGCAGGGTGGAAGCACTGTTAAGACTGAGAGGAATCCAAAGTTGGCTACACCAAATCCCCAATGGTTTCAACACGATTCAATAGCCCCTTAGATGGATGGACTCAATGATATAAGCTATATTTAAAGAATAAAATGTCCAACTGAATGCCAAGCCCTCTGGCATATTTTTTGATATACAACAAAAAACAGCAAGTATACTGCACAGCACACATGCAGTGCAGGTATATCTTGCAGTTCATCTTGGTTCTTCGTGTTGAATGCCGTAACAGTTGCGTACACATATTGTACAGTAGGCAGCATTTATTGAGTCTGCTCCAAGATGGCCACTTGGTAGAATAATTGAATAAGAACTCCAATCAAATGATCCGTGATTTACATGCCTTCTGTTGCCGACTAGCTCCATCTGTTTGGTTTTTTGAGAGCCCTGACACAGTGGCTCTTGTGAGTGAAACAGCAATAATGTAATTGTGGACGTGGCGGACATAACAGATGATGAAAAGACTGGGCGACAGACTGGTCTGAGGCATGCTGCACAAACACTGTGTCATATGGTCCCCGAAGTCCCATTTAAACTTCGTCGCACGACGGTATCACACACTGAAAATAGCCGATCTACAACCTCACGACGCGTCGCGACGCGCCGTATCGTGAGCTTATAGATCATCTATTTTCGGTGCGTGACACCGTCGTGCCAACGGAGCATAAATTAACCATTACACTTCACCGTACGAAGGAGCATGAATTAAGCATAAGAAAGCATGACAGAGACGCATTCACAAAGGGATTCAACAGTGTGTCCCGGCCATCAGAATAAAAAGATAATACTTCCGCGGTTTCTTGATCCGTCATTTGGCTCCGATTCAAAACGCCTCCTCCTCTCTCAACAGTGTTTCAAACAGTGATGAATGTCTTAAAGCTTGCACCAGAAAGTTACTGTATCTTAATTGAATAGCAGGCTTCAACGTGAGCCCGGAGGGTGGGGGTGGGGGGGTTGAAGGACAATAGTAGCAGGCCAGGTTGGCCGGGTGCCAGTGGATAAAGCAGGATGGTCCTGGGCTCTCAGTGGCAGGCAGAACCCATGCCTGAGTCCACATCATAGGAGAGACAGCTTCCACTGCTTTGATGGATATGTCATAGCAGTCAGTGTCTGCCCCCAGCAGGGAGTGCAGGTATCCACCGGCCAATAACGCATTAATACACCGTTATTGGTGGCTCGTTGAGGGAATATATACATTTATTTTTCTTTAAAACTATCTTTCATTATGTGTTTCTTGACGCTTTTAAAAAGGATAATAAAGATGGACGTGGCTGTATTCTGTCCTCCATTGTGCAATGTGTGTTGACAAAAAAAAAGAAGGCATTCCCTTATAGTAAGTAAAACGCAGGCTAGTTCCTACAAGACTTATACCCACCAATCTCCTCTTGCACATGACCTGTACAATGTACTGTACAGTAACACCATTTTATTCCTGACTCC
Organism: Gymnoscopelus microlampas; assembly: GCF_963454915.1. NCBI lineage: Eukaryota > Metazoa > Chordata > Actinopteri > Myctophiformes > Myctophidae > Gymnoscopelus > Gymnoscopelus microlampas. Next base: position 34,714,580 of record NC_139954.1, on the reverse strand, counting down.
ACAAAAGCAGACTCCGAACAAGGTTAACAGTTTAACATTATTTTAGGCCAACAATGAACAGCATTGAGAAAGACATGGTCAAAAGGCCTGTACATGTTGAAATACCCACTAAAACACAATTTTCTCCAGCTGTGTGCCTTTTACATTGAAGTGGGTCTGCTCATTAAAACCAGTAATGCCAAGGTCATTCAATTAATGCTTCTCCCTTTCATCAGCTTTAGTTGCTCCATGGTGATTGAACGACACTTTGCCCATCACACTTAAGTGCTTCTGTGCCCATGACTGAAGCCTGCTACGATCACAAAATGTAGTTTTTTCCCCTTCTACTTCTGGTCATGAAAATGAGGAGAAAAATAATGAAGATATATTCTTTTGTTATTATTTTTCCACGGCTTCTAAGAAATAATCACACGCTATCACAAATTAATTTTTGACGACTGTGTCCCCATTAATGTCCTCAGAGGCGAAAACGCTAGCATCAGCACTGAGTTTGATTTCACAGTGTTCCCAGCCACGGTATCGGGAAACAAGTGAGAAAAGCACTAGGCTTGTGAAACACCGGGCCCTTGGATTCATTTTGCAAGGCATCGCTTTTCCAAGCAGCTTTCAAGACTTCCCGATCAGCTGTAATCCCCAGCTTTCACACATAAGTCATTGAGAGCGATGGAGTCCCCTCTGTTTACTCACTCCAAACCAAATGATCTTTCACAAGTAGACCACTTCAGATGTGAAATGGAATTTGCCGGGGTGTTCTATCCCGAGTCTATTTCTCTGCACGCTTTGCCAATTCCCAAATAGGGTTCAGTCGCTCACAGATAATGTCTATGTGGATTGAGCTGGGCTCCTCTGCTGTTTTAGGGGCCCGCGGGAGAAGGTATTTGACGGAACTAAAGAAGCGCTGTTAAGCACACACACGGCACTCAATTTCATTTTGTTTTATTCGCTGGAATGCATTTGTTCACCGGGACAGCTGAGGAATGTTTACATCAGCGTTTCAATGATTTAACGTTGGAATGGTGAGCATCTACCCCGAATCATTTCAATCCTAAATTCAGTACCAAACATCTATACAATTCACTACATACTGTTGATGATAACGTTTCAGAAAAAGAGGAGGATTAGCAATCCTTGACAGGGTGTTTATTGAGACTGCCCTCAGATATAGCTCTGTTTGTGTGTGTGTGTGTGTGTGTGTGTGTGTGTGTGTGTGTGTGTGTGTGTGTGTGTGTGTGTGTGTGTGTGTGTGTGTGTGTGTGTGTGTGTGTGTGAGACTGTGTGCGTGCGTGCGTAAAATCTCTATAAAATCAGCAAAATCTGCAAGGTACTTATAGTTACAAGCTATTTTATTATATTCATTTATGTTAGACTGTAAAGTACAGAAAGTGGCTGATGGCTTTGTCGTGGCGGAGGATGACAGTGTAACTGCTTTGGTACGTAGTTATGATAAATGGCGGTTTTAGGAGGGCTGCATTTACTTTGTAGAGTCATTATGAGAATATTATGTAGGAGAAAAACAGCCATTAATATTCATTATAATTGCAAACTACTAGGCTGAATGCTGATTGAGTGTACTCAGATGCCAGCACAGGCTTGCTTTTGTTTCTCTAATGTATCTCTCATGGCATCTTCACAATAGCTGCACAGCTACAAATGTGTTTAGGAGGGCGATTGTTAGGTTACCATCTTAACAGAGTGTGACTTTTACTCAGTACCCCCCCCCCCCCCCCCCCCCCAAATTAATTTACAAAGTTAAGGAAATATGATCAGCAGGCCTAATTAAGCTTATATCGGGCTCATGTGATGAAGAAAATAAGATGCCCCATGAAATATCGTTACATTATTCTGCCATTAGATCAGATATGATTTATTCAATAACAAAAACACAAAGCCCTCGGAAAATTCCAGAATAAATCATTTGCCGTATACACATTCACATGCACTTTCATAGAAGTGCACGAGTTGCCCAACAGTCTGCGAACGAAGACTTCAGGTTCTCATTCTCAGCTGATAAGGAGGGCTCCATCTTTGTTTGTGTCCAGTAATTGGAGGAATGTTGAAGTGGGGAGAGCATTGATACATTCCCCAGTCTATGTGTGAATGAGGCTGGCTGGTGGAAAGGAAAAGGTCAGGGGCTTGGACTAGCCCTGGCTCCCTAAGGGCCAGCAGCGGTAGGGGCCCGAGAACAGCACAAACAATTAAACATGTTGCTTCTCGGGGCAAGAGCGGCGAGACTCCTGTTGGCTGGAGGAGTTTTTACCTCGGCGGGTTGCTGTTGGTCACTCTTCACAGCAATAATCTGCAGGTCTGAGCAATCAATACAGCAGCCACGACAGCTGCAGCCTCCATTACTGCAGACATCTCTGGAGTGTCTGTGCATGAGGTGGGGAGCACAGAACAGGCATCAACAATCCTCTCCCTGTGCAGTGTTATGCACACACGCACACACACAGCCACACGCCCCCCTCCCCACACAATTTTGAGGTATTTGTACTTCACTTGAGTATTTCCAATTTCCAATACTTTTACTTCTACTCCACTACATCTCGGAGGCAAATTGTACTTTTACCCCACTACAATTATTTGAGAACATTAGTTACTAGTTACTTTTCAGATATAAACTATGATATTATGAAACATACATTTACCACTTAAGCTGTTTTATACATAGGCTATTTTCAAACATTTTAGTACTCTTACCTTTCGTACTTTAAGTACATTTTGATACCAATACTTTTGTACTTTTACTCAAGTCAATTTTTTATTCTGGACTTTTACTTTGTAACAGAGTATTTTTATTTTGCAGTATTGGTACTTTTACTTAAGTAAAGAATTTGAGTACTTTTTCCACCACTGCACACGCCCCCCCTCCCCACACACTTGTGCATACACACATGCACGCCCATGTGTACCTCCATGCTTCCCCACGCCATCGCAAACCAAACCCCACACACGCTTGAACGGACGCAAACACACACACCACGCACGCACGCGCAGAGACAACCACAACAGATGTAGGTCCATGGAGCAAAGCAACGTTAAGTTAGATCATTATCAACAAAGATAAGTGCATAATATTGCTGTATAGTGACTCTATCTTTTCGGCTGTAAGAAAGATCCCATACTTATACAGTAAATAGTAAAAAAAATTATGTTTGAATTGCTCAGAAAACATGTGTGTGTCAATATTATTTTGTTTGTATATGAATCATTTAATCAAGCAGGAAATTGCTGTAAGTGCTGTAATATTTTTTGATTAAAACATAAGGAGTTAAAGCTCTATATTCGGATAATAATCATTGAGTGTTTGTTCAGTAGCTTGGGTCTCCCTGTCTCTCCAGTTCTTTAGTAAACAGAACATTCATTCTCAGGTGGATGGTCAATTTCATCCAATCAGGAGAGAAAACACATTTATCAACTTTCAATGCCACTATCCTGTATCCTATACGAGTTCTCTCTACTGATTGGATAAAATTGGTATTTAACGTTTATTTAAAAAGAATAATATGTATTACAGATACAAGTAGGGCAACAACTTCTCTCTGGGATTACAAGCAAACAGACCCTACTAGTTGGAACAAGAAGGCATTTTAAGCGGAGACACTTTTCACCTTTGATTACAGAACCTCAATGCAAGAGGTAAACTGAGGATAATTATTTGGACAGGACACATAATTCATTCTCACAAACAAGTACAGTGAAAAAAGAGATTTTCCCTGGGTTTACTGATTGCAATCAATATTGTCATTAATTGTAAATGTTGCACGTATTCCAGTAGTGGGTACTGTATACACCACAGCTCTAAAGTCTTACGACAGAATACAAATGTAATCACAGAAGGGTACATGGCAATAGGCTACTGATAACTGTGCGGCAGTCATGTGTTGTTATTGAATAGCAGATAATAACAATGCAGCTCTCCAAGCCCCAGAGACAGGGCTGTGTTTGCCGGGGCTAGAGCGTCTGTGTGCTCTCGCTTGCTTTTGAACTAACACAGACAAACAGAAATGGACTCAACAAGTAATACAGAATTGGCATATCTCCAACAAGTCGTGCCCCCGGGGAAGACAACGCTACAGTAGCTCCACAATTAAGCATACAAAGAGATACTCAGCTAAATGTTTCCTAGAGGAAAATCAGAACATATCCTGTAGGATTTCTTTTTTTTTCTCTTTTGTATTTCCTTGACATGAAAAAAACTAATTGGTTCCCTTGCCTATTGTTTGTCATCCACTACGACTATAACTGCTGCTGTCCAAGCGCTCCGTGCCCACATAGAACATGGATATTTTGAGGAAAGCACAGCAAGGTCTTGGGGGTTGTTCTCATAACTTAGTAACCATGGAGGACCGGTTACATTCCATATAGGTGCCCTTCACTGCAGGTGCTTCACTGTGTTTTCATTTTGTTTAATTTTTCACAACTCGCCGTCAGAAGTTGGTTCTTCGGGAAACTAGAAACGCACCACTAGGGATATGCAAAAAGACACGCAAAAGGAAAAACTGTTGGAGCACTTAGTGCGGCTGCCATTTTGTCTCTCTATACAAACGATTGTCACGAGGACAGAAGAGACAGGACTTGATTCGCTCTTGACAGAAGAGAGGACTTAATTCACTCTTGTACCAAACAGCCATTTGTTTCAATGGCTGATTTCCTCTTACTTGACAAGGCTCTTACTAAATTGAGTTTCTTCATTACAGCCTAGAAGTAAGGGTTCTTCAAAACGGTGGACTTGAAGTTATAATAATTGTCATATATGGAAAATGGGGCACTTGTAATTTTCTAATGTTTTTTCAAGTTTAAGTAGGGTACAGTCATGCATCAGTACAATCGTGCACAAAATTAATGAATGGTAAAAAGTGGCTATTATTGTAAATGCAGATTGAAAGCGAAACAATATGTACTTTTTTGTCAACCCAGACATATTTTGGGACCATGATTGTTTTTCTGAGAATTACAAAAGAATCTGTCGGCTCTATAACCAGTCCACGTTTTGCCAAAACCATAAAAGGATAGCGTGCTATCAGGAATACGGATATTTGTTTTTTAGAAACAAAAGGTATTTTTTCCCCCTTTGTATTCTTATCGTCAATGCCTTTATCAGTGTGCTAGCCCTGTGGGAAGGTGAACTATGTTCTTGGATGTTCACCACAAAATTACTAGTCTTTTCTGCACCAGAACAGATAATGATTAAATAAAATATTGTGAGTAAAGTTGAATCTGAAGGAGAGACTTTGAGATATGTTACTGTGGATTCCATGGCAGGAATCATGGACATAAGTGTGATAATACACTTGTCCTTCCTTCTTGTTTTAAACAGAAATCGGCTTACTGGGGACTAACGCTATATCTCTAAGGGATACACAAGTAATGTCTTAATGCCAGTACTGCAGTACCCTTTCAGCGTTAGTTCTCAGTGAACGTTTTCTTCTCATAATTATCTTTTCGTCCCTTTTTATTCAGTTTGCAAGATTTGTTATTTTGTTCACATGATGAGACATGTTAAGCATTCCTCTTTTCTGAGAGCTGTATGCACATGCGTTGTCGCATTACATTGCAGGTTCAATTTCTCCTAATTGTTTTGTGACCTGCATATATAGTCGTACCAATTAAGTTGATGAGGTTGTCCATGCCGTGGGTCAGCATCGTTGGGTTGTAATCAGCGAGAACACATTGAGGCTTCTGAGAGGAGGCAGTAGCTGTCCGTACGGCCATTCTCGGTATATTTGATTAATTACAAAACAATAACCAAATGGCGTTGATGCAGGGGAGACACTCCCAGGACAAACATTAAGCTACATTTAGACCAAGCCAAGCAGTGGAGGCACAGGCTCTTGATGACACGACAATGTATTATTAACTGTGTCTCGATCTGATTATGTTTTTGTGCGATACAATGACTTGTTGACAGTTGGCCATTGATTCGCCTATAGACAATAGGCTCTATGCACAGCAGCCATAGTGTGAAGACATTCACAGGTGTTACCAATGATACTAATGAAGGCTCTGTTCCATTCTGGGCAAACAATGTCAGGGTGCTGATATTGTGCATGCTGACTCACTGGAAACACTCTGCTACACCAGTGGGACTAAAATTAGGGTCCAGGGACCCTCATGGTTCCTTAAGGGGTTTCCAAATGGCCCCTTGCGGGTGTGTAACTCTGGGAGTGTACAAATGTAACCAAATGGACCCGTAAGGGTCCATTTGGTTCCATTTGTACACTCTCAGAGTTATGGGGGTCGTGGAAATTGAGAAATCTGGGAACCACTGTGCTACACTAAATGGAACAGAGCCTTCATTAGTATCATTGGTAACACCTGTTAAGGAAGTGAAAATATGGCCGATGTGCATAGAGCCAATTGTAGCACATTGATGTTTCACACAGTCATCATGGTGGAAGGACTTTTTTTTTTTTTTTGACACACACACAGGGAGTGGACTTTCAGGCTGTTGCCATGTGTCCGAAATGTCCACAACCAAGAGAGCCATGAGGCTCCTTTGTTCCCCTCCTGAAGAATTAGCTCATTCATTCACCCTCCCAGATGCCTGGCCTCTAGGCAGAGAGACATAGACAGACAGACAGAGACAGAGAGAGAGAGAGAGAGGGAGGGAGAGTCCAGAAAGCGACAGACCAACAACAGAGAGGCCTGCGGCCAACAGGCTCTACTCATTACTATCTAAACAAGAGATTACGTGTTTGCAATAGAGTCGACCAGCTTTATTCAAATCAGAAAGTCTGGTGTTGCAGTGCCAGTGATAACGGATTCCAGATTTCCTCTTTGTGGTGTTGGACACCGAAGCTTGCAGTCACACTAAGCGCTATATAATAGTTCGGTTCCCACTTTGAGGGCAACCTCAAAGGGAGGGAGGAAGTTCAGTGCGGTGTTGCAGTGTTGGTCAGCAAGCGAGACGTTATTGTGTTACCATGGCAAGAAATGTGGCACAAACTGTCTTTTAATGAGGTTGCGCATGTTATTATTGCAAGCTCCTTTTACAGCCCTGCATGCAAACTGTTGGCCGAGCTAACTCGACCACATCACTGGGATCTGTTTCATAACAAGTTTATCCATGGTTAAATTGGAATTTTAAAGGGAAAAATTGGTGTTTATACAAGAATGCGCTAGACAGCTGAAATCACCATAACTCTGTGTTTATAGAGACAACTATGGCTGCCACAACACCATGTAAATCAACAGGAACACACTGTGTTCAAGTACACCCACGGTTTCCACCGCCCCGAGTTGTGATATTCCTTTAAAACTGCAATTATCAGAAGATTAACAAGTTCACGCTGTTACGAGGGGCGCCGCTGTGAGAATAGATTTTGGTTCCAAGAGATCTTGGCGGCGTGCCATCCCTGAAGGTGACAGAAATCTTGCCGATCTTGCACGACAGGCAAAAGGGGGGACGGACAGCCAGCCGGGGTGGAGGGAGGAGGAGCCATGCTTGTGAATCTGAAAGTCAACGCTGTTTAAGGCTTCCACCCTGCCCTTCCTGCCCCAGTCCACTGGATCAGCTTTACTCAGCAGATTCCTCTCCCGGCGGGAAAGAGAGAGGGAGAGAGAGAGAGAGACAAAAAAAACAAACAGAGAGAGAGAGAGAGAGAATGATAGAGGACAGGAGGCTGAACCGGAAAACACTTTAGTCATTCTATAGTGTTAAAAGCCCCCACTGTCCTGACGCTAATTATTGATCGGATGATTAAGGCAGATGAAGAGATGTTTTGTTTGTTTTTTTGGGGGAAAGCGAAGGCTGTGTATGTGCATCGCCGACTCGTCCAGAGAGAGAGAGAGAGAGAGAGAGAGAAAGAGAGAGAGAGAGAGGCGCCGAGCGATCAATACTCTCAATCACGGCAGAGAGCCTCTTCTGTCAGTCATGCTGAGTGAGGTGATTACAATTGAGTCTTAAGACAATGAAGAACTTGGCAGGGTTTCCTCAGGCACTCGCAGCCACCTCGCGGGGAGCCTAATGAACTTAGATGTGCTAAATGGATCTCCTAAACCACTCCACGGCCCACACACACACACACACACCAAAACCCTGAGTGATAATTCAACTCTCAAGAGTTAAATTGACCTCTCAGGATTTTACTGTGCAGATCCGGAGAGAGAGAGAGAGAGAGTGGGGGTCCTGCAGAGCTGCCCAGGTTCCTATACCACTCACCTGTGTACAGTATGCCTACGATGCTACGCACAATGCACACGTGCACAGGCAACATGCACGTGCGTACACACTAACGCAGTGGTTCTCAAACTTTTTCATGTCAAGGACCCCCAAATTGACACTTATTAGTCCGCGGACCCCCATTTGAAAAGATAAGCCAGGGACCCCTTATAAGAGAAGATTTTTACGGCTCTAGCAGTGATTATCAATCATTGTAATTTAAGGACCCCCCCCAGTTTGACATGCATTAGGCTACGGACCCCCATTTAGTGACATTTCTATCTCGCCTGGGACCCCAATTCATATTGTAAAATCAATGTTAATTTAACTCTGAGAGCGTACAAATGGAACCAAATGGACCCGTTGGGGTCCATTTGGTTCCATTTGTACACTCTCAGAGTTAGAGACCCAGGGGTCCATTTGGTTCCTATAAATCATTTAGCTGGGGACCCCCTGGTATCCCCTCAAGTACCCCTGGGGGTCCCCGGAACCCACTTTGAGAATCAACGCACTAACGCACGTACAGTATGCAGAGAATACAGACCATATAGTGACGAACATGCGTGTAGAACCACACACACACACACACACACACACACGCACGCACGCACGCGCGCGCGCACAGAACACAGACACACATGCAAACACACACAAACAAAACAGGAGCTGCAAAGCTAGTAGCCTTTCATGGCCCAACATAGAGAGATTAATAACCAGCACCAGGGATTCCCATTGGAAATCCGCACGGAGTCCTTTTATGAATCATTCCTTCTTCTTGTGTGTGTGTGAAGTTTGGAAAGGGGGGGAAACGTGTTGAGCAGGAGGAGGTTTGAATGGATGGAAACAGCAGGGGGGAACCTGTCTGAAAAGGTGTCTGTTCCCCCCGCCTGCATGAATGGCGACGGTCACAATAAACATGCTGTAGATTTGCTGTCTTCATTGAAAAGACATCAGGAAATCAGTGTCCTGTGTGTTGGTGTTGTCACACTGTCAGTGACGGCTACGTCTTCATTTGCGGTTATTTGTCAAAAGCTCTTTTGATCCGCCCGGCATTTTACCAAGAAATGTTGAACCGCTTAAAATGTGATTTCCTGGAAGAGAATTGCCATAATTCTTTCCTCAATATGTCTGGGGGGGGGGGGGGTACCATAATCTTGTAAGATTGAGGGCCAGATTAAAGACTTGTCTCATTACGTGATACACGCCTGTCAGACAGAGGGAGAGAGATAGATTGATTGATAGAGATAGGGAGAGATAGACAGATTAAAGAGATAGATAGATAGATAGATAGATAGATAGATAGATAGATAGATAGATAGACAGACAGACAGATATATAGATAGATAGAGGGAGGGAATCTTCTGTTCTCCCTCTTTAAAGCTCTTTCTGTGTGTCCTTGCCAAGCACCAAAGGAAAGGCTCCTTGCCAAAAACTTCCATGGAGAAAACAGGCGATTTTCAAGTTGGACACCAGGACGCGTGACGAACGAGTGAACACAACGCCAGGACGGAAAAAAGTGCCTCTCCCTCCAAAAGTGCCGCCTGGCAAGGAGTAAACACTCAAACCCTCGATGGAGTCATTATTACAGCGGATGAAAAACTCCATGTTCCAATGTGAGGAAATAAAGGACTCGGTGGTTTCGTGTGTTTTTGTTTTTATGGGGGTGGGAGGTGGTGGGGGGGTTAGGGTGTAATCTTCCTCCACAGCAAAAATATGTGGGGTGTCAATTTAACTAAGAGTGTGACAATGGAGGCGCTTAAATCAGCGCCTCGGATTTTTGCTGTGCGCGTCTTTAACTGGGCAGCGTGTGTGTACCGGGTGTCTATCCTTCTCTCTGTGGCTGACACCAGCCTTTCAGGGAGCTGGTGACTTGTTAGTACTCTAAGCAACAACGGGAACAGATGTGTCCCTGACAGTGGATGGATGGTCAGGGTCCATCTGGTCAGTGCAGCCCTGGACAGGAATGATGAATACAGCTTCATCAGTGAATAGCTGTCATCAATCGCGCGGTGTGGCGATGGCCGGTGACAGCCAACGCGGCCCAGGCCCCGGGGCCCCAGGTGTGGTGAGCGGAGAGGGTGGTGGGGGTGGGGGGCTGATTCTGGAATGCAGGTCAATCAGGCGAGTCCATGCCGATGTTATACATCCCAATGTATAGAGAGGGTGTGTGTGTGTGTGTGTGTGTGCTACACAGTAGATGAAGTCCATTGCTTATCCCATTAAGACCGGGAACGCATCTGTGTCATTTTTAGATTTCTTTGGCTATTCAAAAAATAGCAGATCTACAAGCTCATAATGAGCTTGTAGATCTGCTATTTTTGAAAAATGTGATTTTTTTTTTCAAATCTTTGAATATACATTTTTTTAAGCGAACATTTGTAACTCAAATCTTTGCTTCTGGGGGGGTCCCGGGAACAAAACATTTTGGGATGGGGGTCTGCGGCCAAATACATATCCAAGAATGTTTTCTAAATCCTAACAGTATGTTTCTACAGTATATCAGTGGTGCTCCAACTTTTCCATGTCAAGGACCCCCAAAATTAATGTTCACGATTGCGTTCAAAATTTAAAAAAAAAATGTTCCCAAAAGATTGCAAATCTACAAGCTCATAGCGCGGCAATGAGCTTGTATATCTGCTATTTTTTGGAATAGCCAAAGTAATCTAAAATGACACAAGATGCTTTTCCGGTCTAAATGGGTTATAGTCGGGCCAGAGAGAACCAACCAGGTTTTCGATTTAGATGTGGGGGGGCTACATAGGCTGTGGTAGATTTACTCCAGCACGGGGGGGCTGGCCGTTACCACGCCGTTGCGCTAAGGACGGCTGTCAGGGCGTCTAGACAAGTCAGGGCTCTACATTGTCTTCCCTGGCAGTATCGAATGAAATGTGCCGCATCCTTGTCTGCTCCCGTGCATAGACGTGGAGAAGGATGGGAACGGCGACCTCGCTTCGGACCACTTTGACTGCGTTATGGCTCTGCGTTTTCCTTGAACTGTCACAACTTCAAAACCGAGCACTTCTAAATGGTTTCATACACCGCGTGGGGCCCAACCGTGTGTGGAGGGAGGATCATCTTTCTTTTTTGAAATAATTGCGTCCTGTATCTCACCAAACAACTAGCGAGGTACATCTCTACGAACGGTTTCCAATGTATTTGTCATAATGTCGTAGGAAAGAACAAACAAACAAACAATTGGCGTAAAGTCTATGTGTCCTATAATGGCCAAGGTGGTGGGTGTGTTCCAGGACCTTGGTGTGGATGAAACGAGGACACTTCGGTCTGTAAGGGGGCGGTTCAATAAAGCTCTCCTTTCTAAATGGCGATGGCAACAGGGGAAGGAGAAAGCAAATGACATGCTAGGACTCGTGAACATGCCACATTACAGTGTATGTCCAACATGGAGCGGGAGCATGCGTCACTACACGTTTTACATTTAGTACAGTGGTTTTCAACCAGTGGTCCTTGGGGGGGTGCCAGGGGGACCCAGTGAAATTAGTTAACCTAGCGTTACAATCATTTTAACCACTTAGCATTGGCTATTCAAAAATAGCAGATATACAAGCTCATAGCGCGGCACCGAGTGCTGCGCTATGAGCTTGTAGATCTGCTATTTTTGAAAAATCTTGAAAATGTGCATATCTTTGAATATATATAATTTTTAAAGCGAACATTTTTAACTCAAATCTTTGCTTCTGGGGGTCCCTGGCACAAAACATTTTCAGATGGGGGTCCGCGGCCAAATGTATATCAATTTACAGCCCTTGGCATGAAAAAGGTTGAAAACCACTGATTTAGTACAAAAAAAACAAAAATACCAACGTCATGATAAAAGCCGTTGTTATTACATTTAGAAGTATACAACTAGAAGAAAGGCATACAGCAGCATGGGCCAGACAGAGCAAGAACTTGAGAAGTCATGTTCCATGTCAAGCAGTCTCGTAATCCTCCTTTGAGTTCCATCCTCCTGAATGGATGTCATATCAATTACAGATTAATCACCATCTTTACACAGCTGTTGCTGATGTCACCCAGACCTTTAGTGTCAGTCTATAAATAGCTGGGCCATATGTGGCCGGCTATCAAGGAGAGGGACCTAAACACAAGTGCACGTATGACCTATTAGGCGAGCAGCAATTTAAAGTCTAATACATATTTATTGGCACGTTTCACCTCCATTCTTGCTGACAACTAATCTGAGCCAAGTTTAAATGGTAATTTTTGATTCTGCCTGAATTCAGAGCCTCAGTTTAGGTACAGATTAAGGTACAGAGTAAGGCAACTCCATTAATGAATCTATTGAATACTAAATAATTATACCACACACACACACGTTACACTTGAGTGTGTGTGTGTGTGTGTGTGTGTGTGTGTGTGTGTGTGTGTGTGTGTGTGTGTGTGTGTGTGTGTGTGTGTGTGTGTGTGTGTGTGATATTTGATAATGACTTAATATGCTACAACATGCATTCATGATCATGGTTTGGTTTATTACAGCTCAAAATGTCAAAACCTTTGTTCGTCATATTTTGTGTGTGTGTGTGTGTGTGTGTGTGTGCACGTGCCTGTGCGTGCGTGCGTGCGCGTGCGTTCTCGTGGCTCAGCCGAGAATCTTTTCTCCGTACGAGAGGAGAGAAAGGTGGCGTATAAGCCAGGAGGAGAGTGCTGGTTTTGTACATTTTTGCAGCCCTGTCATTTTCTCAGCAGGACGTCTCTTGGGAAAATCAAGGGGAGGGGGAAGTGCAGTTGGGGGAGGGTCTGGCAGAAAACACACACACACACACACACACACACACACACACACACACACACACACACACACACACACACACAGCCATCACACAGTACAAAACACCTAGAGATGCCCGCTGTCTGATGCTGCTTACATGTGATTAAGCCCTAGCTTCTAAAAAAAGAGGCTGCGTCTGATGACCCTGCTGCTGGTGCATGTGTCCCGGGGCAGTGTTGCCAGATTCTGTGAGAGAAACAAGCAACCGGGTCTAGGAAAACCAGCCCAAAAGAAGCGACTATGGGGCCACATCAGCTATTTTGAAAATAGCAGATCTACAAGCTCACAACGCGTCGCATCGCGACGCGTTGTGAGCTTGTAGATCGGCTATTTTCAAATAAAATCTTGCGGGGAAAATTATAATAAGCAGATCTGGCAACCCTGGTCCCGGGGCCCTCGCAGTCTACCTCTTTCTCTCTCTCTCTCTCTCTCTCTCTCTCTCTCTCTGGCCGCTTAGATGCAACTGCAGATGAGTGCCTCGTGGAGGAGGAATCACACCCCATGTTCGGAGCATCGGCTTTGCTTTTGTGAAGCCTCGCCGAAACTGACAGTAATCCACTTTCTCTCTTCTGTAGACTGACAAGAGCATGGAATGGAGGTGTCACGCTGCAGACAGTGAAGGGGGGGGGGTTGGGGTGGGGGGTGGGGGGGGGGGGTACGACGGCCCTGCTAAAGCAATGCTGCTGCTTGTCTGCTACAGTCAGAGCACTGCAAATTGGAAATCCAGAGGAGATCATCTGTAAAGAACAAGTCCTACTGCTCGTTGAGGGATACACACAGTGAGAGGGGGGAGAGAGAGAGAGAGAGAGGGGGGGTTTGAGGAAAGAAAGCCCCCAAAGCAAACAGGCCAGCATGAAATGGTTGAGAGAGAGAGCGAGAGAGAGAGACAGACAGACAGACAGACAGGCAGAGAGCATTCCAGTGATTCTGAAGGGCAAAATATAACCATTCCCTGCTTATGTTTAAAGGTAAAAAAAAAGAAAAAAACTCAATGAAATCCCAACAGGCATGGGATTCTGCAAACAATTTACCCATAAGGCATGTGTTACCCAAAGAAAGCAACGCAGAGCAGGTAATGCGTTGTGTCATGTGCAGATACATGGACCATTCAGCCTTTTGTCAGGGGCGTGTGGTTCCCATCTAGGCAATCTTCAAACAAAAACCCCTCAATCCCTCTGACATCTGCTTAGATGTTGAGTTTTGCCAGGATCCCGGTGTATTTATTAGAACATGTGGGGCAAATTGCATTACCTGGAGGAATTTGACCAGGGTCATGTTGTAAGCAATGCAAAGATTAACAGCGAGTATTAAAGAGATACTTCACTTTGTAAGAACATCAGGTTTTTTTAAGAAGACATCCTTGTAGGTCTATGAAGAATCAATGACATATGTCGGTTTTATCCATATGTTTGGTTACATTCTGTGCCAAATGAGTACAGCAAGACCAATATGCTTGTTCATGACTCAGTTAAACAGCCATGTTCTGTAGGAACTACAGTTTGACCGCTTATCTGCAATCGTCAGGAAAGAGTTATGGTTTTTAGGCCAGATTATGAAACTTGAGGAAGAGACACTAAAAATTGTAATTCTTTGTGGCTAATTATTGATAATAGTCGCTGCTATCAATTATTCTCAACGAGAATTTGTATAGAGGCATTTCATTTTGAAATTATGAAGTTAGAACCAACATGAAATATTGCTTTAACTCCTTTAGACCTGAGGCAGATTCTAAAAAAAAACGCCTTCAAAATCCTAACCTATATACGTTTTCTGAAAAACGTCAAATTCTTATTTTTTATTATTTTTATTATGTTGCTATATATATATAGCAACAACTAATATGACACAGACTTTCCTGACTTGAAAGGTATAACAACGTATAGATATAACTAAATGGGTTTGGTTGAAAAATGTAATAGAAAAATTAAAAATACCTTGCTTTGTAATTAGTCTAAATATGGGAAATGGACAGCTGGGCCACATTCCTAAAGTGAAAAACTGTGACGTCTAGTAATTTTCACTGACTGCACGACAAACATATAACTAGGGATGTCCGATATTATCGGCCTCCCGATATTATCGGCCTCCCGATATTAGCATAAAAATTGATATCGGGAAAATATCGGTATCGGTTTTTGAAAAAAAAAAAATTTTTTTTTTTTTTTTTTTTTTTTTTGCTTTATTAATAAGTTACAGGAGTTCTTACTGTATATGGTGTGTGTGATATGAAATTTGAGCTTACCCTAATCACAATAATCCCCGCATATATCGGTATCGGTTGATATCGGTATCGGTAATTAAGAGTTGGACAATATCGGTATATCGGTTATCGGTAAAAAAGCCAATATCGGACAACCCTACATATAACTCACCAACCTATGAATTAGCCATAATAAATGTACTTGTACTGTAATGAGGTACTGTACTGTAGACATAATTGGATCACAACATGTGTGACATGAATGTTGTCTATTTTCTTTAAGTGCCCCGCGGCTTGTGGAACAACCAGTTGCAACCAGCACAGCCTTTCCCATAAGATCTGGGCTGAGCTCTTTCCTGTTGGGGGGGAATATATCAGCTAAGTCATGTGGACGCCTTGATTATCTAATGGGTTCTGGTGACGGCAGAAGCCTTCTGCCTGTATTAAAGTACACAAGAGCCTGAGAGAGAGAGAGAGAGAGAGAGAGAGAGAGAGAGAGAGAGAGAGAGAGAGAGAGAGAGAGAGAGAGAAAAGTCTGAAGGAGAGAACCGCAAACCAACAATGGCAGCTCCAGTATTTTTTTTATTTATATATATTTTTATATTTATAGCGCCCAGCAGGTGTCAGCCGCCTCTCTGCCCCCTCCGACACCCCGTGGCTGCTCTGCTCTACTGTATTGAAAAAAGAGAGAGGCACTGGGGAGTGGTAGGGGGGATGGAGGGGGGGTCGGGGGGGTGGGGGGGGGGGGGTCTAGGGGGTGGGGGGGGCAGCTGCCGCCTGGGATTAGGTACCTGAATCCAATCTTGAGGAGCAGTGGGCTCCCAGTGGCGTTAAAGTGTTTTCTAGAGAAATACTCATGTTTCCTCCACTAGCTGATTATTTCCAGATTTTAGTTCTGCCTCAGAGGAGATGAGCTCCGCCACGGTTTTGTCAGTCGTGGTTAAGATGTTGCTTGACACTCGCCGGCCGCACACTCAGACGAGTTGTATAATCCCATTTGGTAGAGGCAAAAAAAACGCCAGAAGCAAATCATTATTCCCCCCCCAAAAACAGGCGTTAAGGTGCGTATCGTCGTATTTGAATAACTATATATTTCCAGTAGGATTCCTTTTTTTTAAATATTTTTCATTTTTTTTTTTTTTTTTTGATGAATTGAGTTTCACACTGGATCATCACGTTTTAAGAAGTGCAGTAAGTGAATTGAAGATTGATGGGTAATGTCATCTCTTATCTGTCTTTCAACTATCGAAAACCGAAGGCAGTCCCTTTTCACCTCTCTTTGTGTTAAGTTTTTTTTTTTGTCCAATGTCAGCACCATGCTCTCTCTGTCTACTTTGGCTCATTAACCTTGCCTGTTCTTCCACTTCATAGCCCACCTAATACAGCCCCCCCCCTACTCTTAAAAGGCTCCCAATCCCTTTGAATAACTAAGGAGATGGTGCTAGTTCATATAAGACAGAAACAACACATGGATTATACCATCCAGTGGAGAAAATGAAAGCTCCTTCAATTCAAATGGACAAGCTCAAGTGCAAACGGATGCATTTGAAAAAATGTTGTGGTTCATCAACATCATTGTTCTCATTTACTCCCTATTGTTTGTGCCCTTGATAATTGTCTTTTTTTCCAGGGGAGGGCTTAAACCCCTATTGTTTTTGTGCTGATTTATTATTATGGCTTTTCTGCTGTTTTTGTACGGTAGGTAATGAAAGGTAAATTTTAAGGTCAAAAACTTTTATGAGCTAATGTATAACATTGGTCCAATTGTACTCAAACTTGAAACACATATCTGACTATCCTTAACCTACAAAAGTTTTGCCAATTTCCTTTTCTACTCCAGCATTATAAATACTTCGACAATAAATAAATGAATAATTAAATATGAAAAATGATACATACTTTGAAGATTTGAAGATTGAAAAATACTGTATAAGGGACTAAGGCAGGGGTCTTCAACGTTTTCAGCCCAAGGACCCCCTAGCTGACAGAGAGATGAAGCAGGGACCCCCTCTGTATTGTATAAAATTGTGCTTTAGATTCAACCTTTTTTGTTTACGCTTACTGTTCTTTTTTCCCTCTACACCTTCACCTTTTTGCCAAAAATAGCCGATCTACAAGCTCACAACGCCTCGCGTTGTGAGCTTGTAGATCTGCTATTTTTGGCTAAAGTTCTCCTCAGAAAAGGGATGCTAGGGCTCAAGTGGTTAAGGTAAAAAAAAGAAATCATATCACACAAAGATTTGGCGGACCCCCTGTAGTAACTCTGAGGACCCCCTAGGGGTCCCGGACCCCCTGTTGAAGACCCCTGGACTAAGGGGCAAAAAAGTAAAGAAATAAGTTACATTTTCAATTCATGGTGTGATCTAGACACGTGATATGCATGTTGCATATTTCACATGATGGCGAATCAAACATTTACCATGGAATTTGATAAACACAGGACGGTTAACTATCATGTGTGGACATCATACTAATGCCAATCAGTGTTGCCAGATTCTGTGAGAGAAACAAGCAACCAGGTCTAGGAAAACCAGCCCAAAAGAAGCGACTATGGGGCACATGTGCACTTTAACATAGACATCAGCTATTTGAAAATAGCAGATATACAAGCTCACAACGCGTCGCGATGCGACGCGTTGTGAGCTTGTAGATCGGCTATTTTCAAATAAAATCTTGCGGGGAAATTATAATAAGCAGATCTGGCAACCCTGATGCCAATGAAGAAACCGTTTGTGGGAAAGGGAAGGGAGTATACATTTGAACCAGAAAAGGGTGCTCCTCCGAGCGCATATCTCCACCAGGCTGGGATGCCTAGCCAGGGTTGTGTAAGTCGTGGGTTGCACCCATCAGGACACGAGGAAGCTGGGGGGAATAGAATTTGTGGTGGCCCATTTGTCCCAAAGGCCCCTCAACATAAGATTCCAATTTGGGGTTGGGACTCCATGCGTCCATGATAGATGGTGTGGTTTTTGTAAGCCAGCACATTTTTAAGCCAATTATGGACAACCAGTAGTATGCATCAAACCCCGTTTGATGCTCATTGTCACATGACTCACAAGATAATGTGTACTGATATGACTTTCACAAAGTCTGTAAAATTTGTAGCAAAAAGTGTGTTCTGAAGAGAAAGCAAATTCAAGTCAGGTAGAAATGGGGAGTTGCATCATTATCCAAGGAATCCTGGGAATTTTGCTTTTATTGTACGACCTACGGTTCAAGAGTTATAGTCCAAAATGTGAAGCAGCTTTTTTTTATTATAGCGCCACCATGAGGCCGATTTGAACCTCTAGGATTAGCAGTTAATTTGAAGGTGAAATTTGAATCAGGTGTTTTCAATTACAAATAAATTAGAAATACTGCACCCATCGTGCTTGTATGCCTCCACCAGACAGCAGCCATTTACATCTGTACATCTGTCAAGACTCATGTAGCGAATGAAGACTCTGAAGGAATTTAAAGAACATTTTTTGTGAGGTCACACTGACCTTGCCCTTTGACCTGTGACCGCCTACTTCTAATCAGTTCATCCCAGAGTCCTGTTTGTGCCAAATGTCATGACATTCCCTCAAGGCATTCCTGACATAAATTTACATTCAAGTGGTTGGGACAGATGGACGGATGGACGGACGGACAGACAACCCCGGAAACTCAGTTGTTTTGACATTAAGCTACAGGTAAAACATTTAAAGGAAGCTGTAATCCCTTACACAATTCAGTAGATGTTACCTCTTCTGTAACCAGGTCAAGACTGACTCCACTAGGCCAAAGCTGTCCATACAACCTGTGGCCCCTCCCACTAAGCATAGCACTACATGACAGAAACCAATAAACCAATAAAACATTGACAGCATCTTTTAAACTCGGATAAGACACATTATTATACGCATGTCAATTCACCCAAAATTCTCAAGAAAAAAGGAACATTTTCTGCCTTGGTTTTGCCAAACAAGCTCATCCATGAGAGATGCCAGGTCTCAGCATGCAACCCAACACTTCAAAAGGGTAAGTGAATACAAAAGTCTGTGTGGATGTATGTATATATGTCCATAGACCTACCAGGTGTGCACCATTGGTTGTGCTACTGAAACAGTGAAGGAGACATGGATAATAGTGATCTATTAACAACTTTTTGTTTTTACTCAAACCCTTATACAGTATTTCATCTGTACCATGCAATTCCGTTTCTCAGTGTATGAAGTGCATGCATAAGCTATTAAAAACATGAGAATTTTCAGTATTGACAAAAATGGGTTTTAATCTCTAGATGTCCATCAGAGTCCATGATTAACTCAGTTTGTTACTATAGTAACTACACACAGCTACACTTGGGTACTGTCATTATAATTAACCTCTCTCAGATTGTCCTTTCCCATTTAATCTCACTTAGGCTGTGTAGCTAGCAGTGAAAATGCTCTCAGCCATGATGTTTTAGATCTACGAATTCACTTGATTAATGGATTCACTTCATGTCGTGGGTTGATAAGGGATCAGATTGTAAAAATGACAGATTTATGACACTCCTGCACCTCCAGAAAGAGATGAGAGGCGCTGTAGTCTGTGGCCTGTTGTCTGACAATGTGACTACACATTTTTCTGAGCAGAGTGCAGGAAGAATTACATGGAAACACTTTGATTTTACAGCTGACTTCATAATATAACTCCAACACTGGATCTGCTAGTACTAGGGGTGTCATGTTATATATATCGTTGTGCGATATATCACGGTATTAAAACGGGACGATATGTATCGTCGTGACTTCATACTGGATCGCGATATGTTAAATATTTTTGTACATTTTCTAATTTTTTTTGGGGGGGGGGGGGGTAGTGAAAGTTACAGGAGTTCTTACCGTATGCTGTGTGTGATATGAAGTGTGAGCTTACCATAATCCTTAATCATATTCCATCATATTCAAGGGCTTTTGGAGAGAAATTAGACAGACTCCGGGTGTGTCTAAAGGGTGGCATTTCTTCCTCGCCCTAGTGGGAATGTGTGTGCATTCATGATTTGAGGCATTTTGTTGCAAAAATGTGTTTTGCTAAATTAGACCTGCTGGTGGTGCTATAACAGGGAAATGTGAAAAGGGTGGCATTGCTTCCTCGGCCTAGTGGGAATCTGCGTGCAAATGTTCACGGAAATCGCACGCTGCGTTCATGATTTGAGACATTTTGTCCAAAACGGACCAATCCTGCAAACTTTGGAAGCCAACCTTAGCCAATCAGGATGGGCATATAAGGGACACAGGCAGACAGATGGGTACTCATACAAAGGATGAGACAACGCGTCTTCGTTCCCGACTTGCATCATTCCTGTGTAGGTCTAGTGTTTAAAAGCCAAAGAACCCTTTTAGTGCTTTTTAGCAAAAGGAAATGTTTGTTGTAGCCTAATACTCTACACATCTTAAAATGTAAATTGAAAACGTTTCTTCAGTTTTACTGTAGTGGGAGAATTGCTTTGCTTCACCCATTTACTTTGGGCCACAGTGATACGTATAATGCATGTATCCTGAACAATATTTGCTCATCACCAATGAGCAAATATTGTGTGCTAATATGCATGCAACATTACAGCAGTATGAGCTGAGCTGTGATTGGTCTACCTTTGTGGAGACAGACAGAGATACAGACAAACCCTGCTCTATTATAGACGACTAGGACCCTTCAGCGCCACGCCATGAAAAGAAGTATAGAGGAATGTTATGAATTGAGTGGATGAATAAATGACTTAATGAAAGTCCTAGACAGTAACGCATTAAAATCCTATCCGAGGTTCGACTTCCACAATGATATTGTTCATTCCAATCCTACACTTAGGATCCCAGGTGTCGCCATCTCGGGGTCCCCTGATGTTGAAAGAATGGAAATACAAGCCATCAGGATTCCACACATGAGGTCTCTGTGATCTAAATTCAGGACCATTGGGGTGACTGAATAATAACATTAATGACATTTTTTACATTGACTAAAAGTCAGAGTTCCCCTTCATTAATTTTGCACTCTGTCTCTTGGACTTGGAAATGCCGCTCAAAACCGATGGTCTTCAGCCTCCAGTGCCAAGAAAGGTGTCTCTGTGCATACTGGATATTTTTCAACAGATTAAGTTAACATAATACATATGTTTTTTCCAGTTATATCTTTACTAATAGCTGATCATCATGCAATTCACAAAAATCTAACTCCACACACTCTAACCCAGGGGTGGGCAACTTTGATGATGGAGGGGGCCACTATATTTCCACACTCACTCCAGAGGGCCACGTTGCATATACTGTTGAGCAGACACCTCTTATCTCCTTTTTTAAAACTTTTTTCGTAAATGAATGCCGTACTTCGCCATTCTGTGTCACACAAAAGTAGCAAAAATAGCCGATCTACAAGCTCAAAACTGCGATGCGTTTGGAGCTTGTAGATCTTAAGTCATAGTCATTAAGCTACTAATATAGACTGAAGTAAAAAAAAAAAACTAAAAGCGGGTCATGTTTGCATGTTTGGAATTGTAACAGCTGAAATCAATAATATATCAGTATTAACTGATATTAATTATATTGATATTAACCGCTAGATGTATGGCAATTAATGAAAGAGATTTGAAAATAGGCAAATAGTAATACTGAGTTTATTTTCTACTTTTTACAAGGTATAAGAGCTCATAAATACAATCACTACTTTTGAAAGATGACAAACCTGCAATAATACCCAGAACATTGATTATCTCACGAAACAGCCTTTAGCTATACAGCAAACTGTTTGCTATAGCTAATCCTTTTACAACCGATGATTGTGTATTTGGTATTCGGTAAAATATCCTTATCTGCTATTCCCTCTTTGCACATAAATGAAAGATATTGGTCTTCATTTTTCTAGTCAAGGTTGTATTGTTTTGATTAGGATTTTGGATAAATATGGACTTGATCTGCCCGTAAGAGGAATAAACCCCTAGTAATGTAGCTGCAGTTTATAGCATTTCATTCCTGCCTATCGGAGCACGAAGATGTAATTGGAAATGTACGATATGAGATACATATCAAGGCTAACATAGAGGATTTACCCAGATCTGCACTAACGGAATACCATTGAGGGAATAAGCGGATAATTCTGACACTGTTATTTTTATTCTCATATTGTTGCACAAACCAAACTTCTTTACTCTTCTAAAGGGACAAAGGGTTACCTGGGACCTTCTTATTTGACCATGAATAGTGCTTCCCTCAGGAGTCTTACAGTGTTATTGTGTAGGTTGGCCTCATTCCTCTGAAAGGCCTGGAGCCTAGCCTGGGACATTGCGCCTTTAAATCAGCTTGGGGGTCTCACAGACTGCGCTGATTTCCTTGTAGGCCTTTGTGATCTTAACCCGTTCAAACCGGAAAAATGCATCAGTGTAGCCACTTTAGCCATATTTTATACTTAGGCTATTCAAAAATAGCAGATATACAAGCTCATAGCGAGCTTGTAGATCTGCATTTTTTTTGTGCAAATATTTGAAAATGGAAGGAAGGGAACATTTGTAACTCAAATCTCCCTGGAACAAAATATTTTGAGATGGGGGGGGGTGGGCGGCCAAATACATATCATTTTGGGGGGCCTTGACATGAAAAAGTTTGAGAACCACTGATATTAAAGCAACACACGTTTTTCAGAAAACTGTTAGGATTCAGAAGAGATTTGTAGAATCCCTCAGAAGTAAAGATTTGAGTTAAAAATGTATATATATATATATTCTAAGATTTGCTCAAACTTTCACGATTTTTCAAAAATATCAGATCTACACGCTTGTATTTCTGAATAGCCAAAGAAATCTAAAAAAATGACACGGATGTGTTCGCCGGTCTAGATGGGTTAAGAAGTGATCACCTTCCTCCAATGCCCCATGGATTAAACAGGGCAGGCTGGTTCACTCCTCTCTCTCCGCCGCGCAACGACCGTACCTTTGTAGTCAATAAAAGACTAACTAGAAAAGAATGAGGCGATGGGAGAATCAATCTACTGGAAGCCTCCCCACAGTTTTCTCATCATTTCTCGTGTCGTATGTCATCTCGGATTCTAACACGAAAAGCAAAACTCAGTATGTGGGATGGTTTTCGCGGCCATTCAATGTTCAGAGAAGCCGGAGCGTGAAAGGGATTTTTTGATTCACTGTGAGAGTGTGATAAGTTGTGTTTTACGAGTTAAGTGGAGTGTGTACTTATGTGTCTTCTTTGTATCGGCCCTACCATTCAAAACCAGAAGAGAGACATCCACAGTCTGTTACTCCCAGGTACAGATTCAACTTAACCACGTTCAACCCGGTGTCCGTACTTCTTTGGGCATGTCATTATAGGTGAAGAAATTGCAAAAAAAAAAGCAGATCTACAGTACTGGCTCACAACATGAGAACGTTGTGAGCTTGTAGATCGGCTATTTTCCACTATTCGTCAAAATCATATGACAAAGTCTCTGGTTGGGGCGATATGGACAAAATCAAACGTCATGATATATTTGACCAAATACCTCAATGTCAATATTGTGGCGATAATAATTGTATTGTGATGAGAGTATCTTCTTTTTTTTATACTATCTCGTCAAAAACAGAAAATATCCGATCAATAAGCTTGTAATGCGTCGCAATGATAGACAGATGATATCTAGTCTCATATCACAATATCGATTTAATATCAATATACTGTATTGCCCAGCCCTACGACGAAGTACTGTATATAGGGCATAACCACTTCAACCCCAGCATCCGCTGAAAATAGCCGATCGACAAGCTCACAACGTGACGCGTTGCGTCGCGCTGTGAGCTTGTCGATCGGATATTTTCAGTGAGCTTTCCCTACAATAACAGAAAAGACAAGTATAGAGCCCTGAGGGACTCCGATCAACCCGGGTTTAAGTGGTTAAGTGCATAAATAAGACAAATCTGGGTCAGTCTTTCCTCTCTAATTTAATATGAACGCTATTGTGTCCCAACAAGTGCGTGCTCACCTTTTCCATCCGTTCTTCGATACAAAATGTGCTGATGGGCAGATTGGACACCAGAACCTACTCAGCATTATTGCATTGTAATCAATAGTAAAGCTTAGGGCTGAGTCTGACACCAAGTGTTATGGTTTTCTAGTCCAACTCATCATCGCTATTAAAAGATCGCTCTCTTCTGAGCGATATCCAAAATCTTTTTTTTTGACCAGTGCCTCAAGTTCGATGTTGCCTTTTTTCTCTTCTAAGAAACTTTCAAAAATAGTGAAAATATCTACAAGCTCACAACAGGTGGCACTGCATTGCGTTGTGAGCTTGTAGATCAGCTATTTTTTGCTATTTCTAAGAATGTCCTGTCATTTTTATTAGCATAAAATAGGATCTAAGCCAGGGGTCTTAGGCCAGGCTTAGCTGGGAGAGGGATTTTCTGACAATTGTATTTATTTATTTATTTACATATGCGTAGAAGCACTACAAAGCGAGAACTACGTCAATGATGTTCTGTGCTCTCTCAGGGGTGTGTATGTATTAACAAGAACCATTAATACGAGGCAAGGAGATTGGTCCTTCAGGCCAGACATCCAGTCCTTTTATTCTTAAGCGTGTGTAAATGAAGATTATTATTGAATGAATGAATGCACACAGTAGGATTAACACACTGTTATTTCAGTATTTACTGTAGTAAATGACTCAATCCACAAAACTATTTTTCAAAGATACTTTGTCAAAAACACTTCAAAAAGCTCACACGACACCGCACCGCGTTGCGAAGCATTGTGAGCTTGTAGATGGTCTAATTTAGCTTTTTATGTTGTTCCAAAAAACATTGAAAGAATTTGATGAATAATTTAACATTTTGAAATCATTTGCCTTTCATCAACAACACTGACACTGTCACATTTTAATTCTGGTCTCGACGACTATAACATTAATATGAACAAAAATGAATTAATACAAAAAAAAGTATTAATTCCCATCCCAAATGGCATTAAAGAGATTTCTTTTTTAAATTTGTCATTTTCCATATGTGAACGTTCAAGTAGCTATTGTATTGCCGCTGGCCTGCTTGGGTTCTAATGTATGACTGTTCCATATCAGGGGATGAAGCTGTCTGTTCGGGTGATTGACACAAGCCCACATTAAGAGGTGGTTTTGGAAATTAGTCCGTGGAGACCCTTTGGAGCCGAGCCGGAGAAGGAGAGCTGTCTCCGAGAGGAGCCGTGCCTTTTTAACCTCCGCTCATTGGTATGCCGATGTGCGAGTGGCAAGCTGCTCTCTAAATGGCTCAGGCATCCAGGCTGGTACCCCCTCGACACGTTCCGCGCACAGACAGACCCCGTGGAGAGCTGCCAACAATATGCAGCCCAGAATCCTCAAATTACAATGGGCCCAATTAACCCGTTAAGACCGGGAACGCATCTGTGTCAATTTAAAATTTCTTTGGATATAAAAAATAGCAGATCTACAAGCTCATAGCGTGGCACTCTGTGAGCTTGTAGATCTGCTATTTTTTATTTATTTTTATCTTGCAATTTTGTGCAAATCTTTAAATATATATATTTTTAAAGCGAATATTTGTAACTCAAATCTTTGCTTCTGGGGGCAAAATTTCCAAAATAGCAGATCTACAAGCTCATAGTGCGGCACTCGGTGCCGTGCTATGAGCTTGTAGATCTGCTATTTTTGAATAGCCAAAGAAATCTAAAATGACACACATGCCGTTCCCGGTCTTAATGGGTTAATAATCACATAGTTAGTTCATATTTCATACCTTACACACAGATCTCCGTGGAACAAAGTTTGCATCCGAAATATATAGGCTATAGACTAGTTTTTTTCTTCTTCTTCTAACAATGCTCAACCCTTACCTTTTATTGTGAACTTTTTGTTGTGTTCGCCTTTTCCGCTTGCATACTTGAGCTTTTGGTTTTGTTTAATGATGTGGTGGATTTGACCATTCCTTCACCTTGCCTCTAATTCACCATTATGGACAGATTGTGTAAAAAAAAAATACATAATAATGGGACCACTAAGGGATGGTCATGAAATTTGAATGAGTCTGTCTTTGTGGAGGCGTATGGTGTTGAAATAAGATGTATCCATAAATCAGCAAAGCGGATGCTTTGCCAAATGGCTCCTCTCTACCCTAATCATTTCTGATATACCGGGGAACTCTCCGAGACTACGCGATGGGGGTGGGCCTACCGCCTGAAACTTATAGAGAAGCAGGCTCGTGACCCCGCAGGTCGCCAGTTTAAATTCTTGGTTGAAGAAATCTGCCCGAAGAAAGTGAAGGAGCCTTGCTCTCCCCCCACATTAAAAACTACCACTGATGTGCCCTTGAGCACAGCACTTTAACTAGCTTGAGATAATCAGGAGTAGACTAACACTGGCCGCTTGAACCCTACGGTAGCATCCATATTCTGGGGGGGAACATTCACCGAAAATTGCAGATCTACATGCTCACAACGCATCGCAATGCGACACATTTTGAACTTGTACATCGGCTATTTTCGGCAAAGACATTTAGTGTAGAGGGGGGAAAAAGAAGAGACCAAATACAGAGCCGACAACGGTCAAATTTATTATTAGAGGGTTTATGGCTAGTGTGTACAGGGGAGCCTCCAGATTTGATTTGTGTATGATTTGTGTAATTTATGTATTACCTGTATTGCCTATCAGTCTCTGAATAAACATTTATTTATGATTGATTAATTATATAACTGGATAATTGTTTGTTTTTTTGCCTCATAATCATCATAATCATAATCTTCAACAAAACTGGCAATCAATCAATGCCAGTCATCAATTAGATTCCCAGTCTGTAAAGTCTGTGCTGTACAGTGAATGATGGAATTGTTATGATCATGATTCTTTCATGATCAATAGTCTATTAGTCACCCTCCCACTTTTTACTCTGGCAAGCCCCCAACATTATCCACTCATCCATGCGCTGTTGTCAAGAAAGCTTTATTCCTTAAACATATTTGATCAAAATAGATGCGTTAATCCACCCGGTAACAACGTCTGTCGTCCCATATCATCTAATATTAATCACAGTCTGTGTTGGGTATTTTGTATCATTAAAGTATGTAATGCAGAGTGAGTGTGGTCTGCTTTACGTCAATGATGAACCTTTTTGAGATTTTGACATGTTCATTTAAAGTCGTTAATCAGATGTAAATATGCAAAGCGGTTTCCCATGGGCTTCCTTTGAAATGCAAATAGAGAGTGCAAACAAAGGTGGGGTGGATGTAGAGTTCTGATGCAGCAGAATCACAGAGGTGTGATGCTGTTCATATCTCATTAAAATGTTCCCTCAGTCCTTTATTAATGGACTTGTGGATTTTTTTCTAATTTGATCATGAGGTGTGTATGGAGTATTTTTTTTGTCATCTCTCTTGTCTGTTGATTTGACCAATCAGCCACGCTTTTCAGTTTCAATCTCAGTTACACACAGTACAATCCTCAGTGATAATTTAACACTGAGAGTAAGCAGATCCATAAGGGTGTACAGTATTTGGTTACACTCTCAAGAGTTACAAATGGATAAATTAACAGAGGATGCAATTTGTACATAAATAAATGACATTCTACACTATATATACTAGTATTGCTGAAATAATCTAGTTATAATGAGGTTTATTAAAACCATCACCTATGTTTAATGAATATAAATGTAAAGGTTTGTGTGTCCTGAAAAGTGAATTTTACTACAGTACATGGCACCACAGAACTAGAACACTGTCTGTCTGTCTGTCTGTCTGTCTGTCTGTCTGTCTGTCTGTCTGTCTGGACTCACATTTATGTGCAATGTTATTCCTTGGAAGAATGTAGGATACACTTGATTAACTGAAAATGAACTGCTTTATTGCATCCTTGTCTAATTCTAAAGAAATATCTTTTTTTTCTCAGAAATTCGAGAATATTTCCCAGAACCACTCAAGACCTATTTCAAAAATAGCAAAAATAGCCGATCTGCGAGCACAGTTTGAGCTTGTAGATCTGCTATCTTTGCAATTTTTGTAGAATCATTTTTAACATTTTTGAAAGTTTTAGTCTATAATGACATGCCCGCAATAAGGATGCCAGGTTGAAAGTGTTTAAATGGATTCATTGAAATGTTTTTGATAAACCATGTCATTCATGCTATCAAGAGGAGCAACGTTGTCCTTGCTAGTGCTCCTCGATCTCCTCTCACCTTTGAACCCATACATCACACTAATGCTATTACAGCTCATTCAAATTTGTATTCATGAATATGCCATCTTTACAAAGAGGGCAGCACCCTATATTGGTTGTCATTCAGGTCAGGTCCACAACGGAAATAAGCCCTCAGGGCTTGTTGTGTTATCCTTTTAGCACCATTGTAAAATCGTACCACTGTACTGTTTGCAAACTGTTAATAAAGTATACACTAAAGGATTTTGCACTGCGGTACAGGCAGGTAAAATTAGGTCAAACCAGAAGGCAACCGATTCTTTAGTTTCTAGATAAAGGAATATTCATCCTAAGCTAAAGGACTGGTTGAGGAGGGGGGGGGGGGGTCCCCAGCTAAATGATTTGTAGGAACCAAACTCTGTAATAAGAGTACACATTTGTACACTCTCCAAGTTAAATGAATACAGAGGATTTTACCATATAGATTGGCGTTCCAGGGATAAAAATAAATTGTATCAAATGGGGATCCATGGTTTAATGCAAGGGTTCCCAACATTGTCATTTCAGAAATGCGCAGATACCCTGTATACACACTTATACTGTATGTTGGTTTGTTTACTGTTGAGTGAGAAAACAACGTTGCACATTAAGCTAATCATCTGGGGACCCCAAAAAATAATTTGGGGACCCCAGTTTGGGAACCACTAGTTTAATGCATAGTGCATTGGTTCTCAAAGTGGGGTCCGGGGACCCCCAGGGGTACTTGAGGGGGTTCCAGGGGGTACCCAGCAAAATGTGTAAATATAGCATCAGAATAATTATGACCTTTTATACTGTACTTTGGCACTCGGTGCCGTGCTATGAGCTTGTATATCTGCTATTGTCGAAGAATCTTGAGCAAATCTTTGAATATATATCTTTTAAAGAGAACATATGTAACTCAAATCTTTGCTTCTGGGGGTCCCTGGAACAACATATTTTTAGATGGGGGTCCGCGGCCAAATACATGTCATTTTGGGGGTCCTTGACATGAAAAAGTTTGAGAACCACTGGCATCGTGTATGGTCTAACTGGGGGGTCCTTGAAATTAAAAAAGTTCACTAAGCTAGAGGACCACTCCAAACCACAGGAGATTAACAGACATCTTCAGTTCCATCATATACGGTATGCATTTATGTACATTAAGTATGTGAACATGACAGAATATAGTATAACTGTTCTTCTAGTGGTATAGGCTGTAATGCACGAGTAGCGGAGTAGTCCATCGGGGGCATCCAGCCCGCTGGTCATCCAGCCCTGTCCAGTTTATTGGCCCACGCTTCCATGTCCGCACATTTCCAATTTCAGGAGGCAAATTGGGATTCCTGACTGCACTCACAAGTGTCTGAAGTACCATTTTCTGACTCTATGGAGTGGAAAATAGGATTCAATTCCTGTTCAACGCCTCTTCATTAACTAACTACCAAATGCCAACCCACAAAAAAAGTGCTTGCATCAAAGAACTTTGATAACGGCATTTCCATTCCTCTCAATGAAATGTTTTTGGGAGCATTTCTCTGATATTTTAATATATATACTGTACAAATGTGCCTGTGAAACACTGGAAAAGTCAAGTTTTTGTTAATTATTCACCAGGGCTGTGCGGAAATGGTGAAAGCAATTTTGTTAAAACACGGCAGCCCTGACCATCCCCTCTAGAGAGGTGACTGGGCTCGCCGTGTGTACAGCCACTTAACCCGTTAAAACCGGGAACGCATCTGTGTGCAACCACTTAAACCATTATTTTATTCTTTAGCTATTCAAAAATAGCAGATATACAAGCTGCTATTTTTGAAAAATCTTGAAAATGTGTGCAAATCTATGATATATTTTTTTTAAAAGCGAACATTTTTAACTCAAATCTTTGCTTCTGGGGGTCCCTGGAACTAAATATTTTGAGATTAGGGTCCATGACCAAACATATATAATTTTGGGGGTCCACTGATATTATAGCAACATACGGTTTTCAGAAAACTGTTTAGAAGACATTTGTAGATGCGTTCCCCTGGATTGAATGGGTTAACCAGATTCACAGACATTCACCACCCATGACTTTACTGCCAATCCAGATCAGACACTCACTGTACTCCCTATTAAAATTTTACAGGTCAAAAATTTAAAAGGCAGTTAAAGAAATGTTCTTTTTCATTACAAGTGACAAAAAAATGAGTAGGTCAGCCTGTGGCATAATGGTACAGTAATTAGAGCCTCTCGGCTTGATAAAGTGTGACTGTAAATCAATGTTAGACTAATTAATCAATATTTTAATTATTAGACCTTTTAATGAGCGCTTTGTCGAATTCCCCTGGATCTTGCCGACCATATTGGCCTCCTATGTCATCATTAGCAAGTACATTGAGGTTTCACTGTGTTGTGAAAGTGCCATCATCTTACAATGGAGGCTGACATCAAAGCGCTTTGATTCTCGGCTGGCTTCAGCACTGCACACTGCCTGATGGCCCTGATCCTCAGGATTCCAATCTCTGACACACTAATCTGGATCACCGCGATTTTTTTCCCCTCCCCTCTTCTTTTTGCGTAACGCCACAGTGTCTTACCTCACATCAACACTTAATTAGATTCCCTTTTTTATCACAAACTTTTAATTGTATGCTTCAAGGAAAGAAACTTTTATAAAAAAAAGAAAAAGAAGAATATATTGGCATTGGTCAAACATTTGATACCTCAGGGGTATCGTCAAATGAACAATCCAACCTGTCAGGCTGAGGATAATTGGCGTAGAATGATGGATGTATAGATTTAATAAAGCTTTTATGTGAGGTCTTGAGTAAACAGATAGAAGTTCAGTGCACCTGCTTAAAATACAAAATGAGATTTCCTCAGAGAAACATATGTATTATGCTCATTAAAGATTCAAATTAACTTTCTAGATAGTTGCTGCCGCTGTGAGGCTAAATTAAGCACCAGCGCCAGGCAAAATATGGTGAAACAGAAATAAGTTTCATTGCTTTTGATTACAATGCAAGATTTTCAGTGTGCCTAGACATATTTTTTACCAACAAGATTAAGCAATATGAGATGTACTATCATAATCTTGTATATAATTGATGAATTGCTAAATAATGATTGTGATGATGATATAAAAGTGTTCTCATTTAACAAGAGACACAAAGAGGAAACGAGGTCCAGGTGCAATGGCATCATAATCTATCCATTACCCAGACTTTGATAATTGATTTTACAGCAAAGGTTAAAGTCACCACATCTTTTTGTCATACTGTAGGTCCTTAGATGAGTGGATGTTCTGGGGAATAGAGAAAAAATATTCACTAAAGCTCGGTCTCACTAAAAATGGTTGAAAGCCAATTTTAAAGTGATCCCAAGTGATTACAAAAGTTTTGATGAACTTTGGAAAGAATAAAACTTCAATGTCCTCTGCTCCAAGCTGAGTACACCTTGCCTTTTAATTGCAAATAGCTTTACCTGTGGTGGTAAAGAAATAAAAAAATAACTCAGCTTGTTTCGATGTACAGTACAAGCAAATCCATGTACAGATGCATGTGTCCAAACAAGAGACGGACCTCTAGTGTGAAGGCTGTAAGCATTAGCCTAATGTTTACTGGCAGTGTAATTGATTTGCAAGATTGACACAGCAGCGGAACCGGTACAGCTGGTGCTATAAATGAACTGTAAAAGTGGGCCTAATGGAAAACGGACAACCAACCAGAAGAATACAGAATTGTATTGCATTGTATTGATGCAATACACAAATGTTTTTAATGGTATTCAAGTATTCTATTTATTTTTGGTTTTGTGCGCCCTATCCTGTCTATGTGGTTAGATGGCTGTCATTAGTCAAACTTGCACATTGACTGTGGAATATTATGAAATATTACCAATATTTCATAGTCTTGGCACTGGACTTTGATTAAGCACTGCGCTGGGTTGTTTACCGTTGTTTACCGCCATCAAACTAGAGGCCATAGAGTTTATTAACGGTGTGGCTGGCCTCCCTGTCCAAACTTTAGCTAATGATAACAAGTTTAATGGGTGGTGCAGTTTGTTAATGAAACCGCTGTGTGTCATCTTCCACACACTGACACAGTGACTCAAACTATCCATGGTCATGTTGACTTGTCCAGTCTGTGAACTATGTTCTCTTTTGGCCAAATAGATACAGTGATTGTTATAAATACTTAAAAGGAGTAGTTCACCCAAAGAATGACTTATTTTCTATTAATTACACACCCCATGAAGCCTTGAATTCATGGAAATTGTTTTGTTTTTGTCGCATTCCTAAGCCAACAACAATTTGACCAGTGACTCTGCCGGTCATCAAATTATTGGCTTAGGAATCCGACAAAAACTAAGAAATCTCCATGAATTCAAGGCTTCATTGGGTGTGTAATTGTTAGAAAATAAGTAATCTTTTGGGTGAACTACTCCTTTAAATATAGAGTTGTCATCATTATATTAAAATAAATATCAAATGAAGGTATGGGAAAAGAAAGAGTCCGTCAGAACTGTGTGTAAACTTTACTGTTGTTACAATTTATTTATGCTGTTAATATTTATGACACCTCAATTTCCCGACGGGAATCAATAAAGGTCTATGGATATATCCATCCATCCAGACAGACAGACAGACATGCAGACACACTTTCTGACTGTTGACAAAAATAATGCGTTATTACTAATAACTTGTTTACACTTAGTCTTTTGCGCATGCAGGCATGTGCGATTTCCTCCTTTTTAGGCCAATAGGCTATAACTAATTTAATCAGTGGATTCATTCATATATGATGTTGATTGAATTTGCACGTAGCTCGATTAATAATTCGACGTACAGCGGGTCGCATGTTGAAAATAGCCGATCTACAAGCTCACAACGTGTCGGGTCTGCGACATGCTGTGAGTTTGTAGATCGTCTCTTTTCGGTGCGCGACACCGTCGTACAACGAAGTATAAATTCGGCTACCGGCGCACATGGAATCCTCTGGAGTCTGGACACCCGGCGCATAGCCATAACGCATTGAATAAAGGCTTCATCTAATGATTAGTTTAATCCAAGAGTAGTCCAATTCCTTATTGCTAAATCCGCTTGAAATGTATCATTTGATTAGACTCATTGCAAAGTGGAAGCGGTGATGGTATAGGCCAGTGGACCCCCATCAGAAAATGTTTTGTGCCAGGGACCCCCAGAGGCAAAGATCTGAGTTAAAATGTTCGCTTTAAAAATTATATATATTCAAAGATTTGCACACATTTTCAAGATTTTTCAAAAATAGCAGATCTACAAGCTCGCTGCTTGTATATCTGCTATTTTTGAATAGCCAATGCTAAGTGGTTAAAATGATTGTGACGCTAGGTTAACTAATTTCACTGGGGACCCCCTGGCACCCCCCCCAAGGACCACTGGTGGTCCCCGAACCACTGGTTGAAAACCACTGGTATAGGCTATGATCCAAGTGAAAGGCTGGCATAGCGGTCCAGGCACCTCGGGCTACAATGTAGCCTGACAGAGCGTTGCGGGTTCGAGTTCCGATCCCAAGCCTCTGCTGCGTGTCACTCCCCATCTCTCTCTCCCCATTTCCTGCCAGATTAGCTGTCCTAACAATAATAAAAGGCATAAAAAAGTCCAAAAATAAATCTAATTTTATAATCTCAGAATATTGACGCCCCTCCCCCCCACTCTGACTTCCTTTTTTCCTTTTCCACCTAGATGGCACTAATATGCCGTCGTAGCCTGTCAACATCAGCCACTCTCTGAAGCGTAATCTGCTCTATGCCCTGGAACCTAAGGGAGGAGATGGGATGAGAGTGATTATTGAAATGACAGGCTTACAGGGTAGTTCCCACCTTTTTTCTTCTTATTGAACTTTTATGTTCACCGATCCTTTGTTTGAGGGGACGGATGGTTTTGCCAATATAGATTTTGTCACATGGGCTTTTTAACAATTACACAAAAAAATTTGTGTTACAATGTGATAAAAACCCTTTACTTCCGCAATTTAAAACGCTACTGTAGTGTGTATATGCTTCCATCGTCTGAAACCCTAGTGTGCCTGCTCGGTGCTCTAATCTTCTGCATTTGGGCACCAAAAATGTGGAAGTAGAGTGTACTTCTGTTACTTCATGCGCTGGGTGAGAAACTTCACTGAAATTAATAGGTGGGGGCGGGGTCGTCGGTACTCTATCATAATAACTCTATGGTCATACCTGGCCCAAACTAATTGGACTCAGAGATACAGTAGCTATGACTGTACACCTGTTGTGCATTGAGCTAATTGATGCACACAGGTTAGATCAGCCATCCCCACACCAAGTTCCCAACCCCAGTTTAACAGTTTCTCTGTAACAATACAGTTTTGGTTTCAGCTATCACCACCGCATGGCAAGCAGCACTGTTGGATTCGGTAAAAGCTCACAGAAATTAAGATCTTGTTATGTCAACAAACCCTGGCTGTCGTATGTCCTACAATTGAGCATTCCACATTGCCCTTGAATGCAAGAAAATAATGGCCAGAGACCATAAACCTGTTCCAAACGGTCAGATATAACCTCTGCTCATGAAAAGTTAAAGCATTGCTGTGCTCAAGACAGACACTCAGATGACTAAGAATCTTAAATCTTTTTTTTTTACGAGGGGCTGACAAGAACCACTGGTCATTAAGTAAATGCTAGGAGGATAGAAATGTCTACATGCTCACATACTGCAAAGCCTTGTTGTCGCACGACTATGACGCCCATGAAAAATAATCGATTTTAAACTAACAGAGAATCAATTATTTTTGTTGAGCAATAGTCGTATGCCAAAATATTAATTGGCCATAATTGGCCACATTGAACATAATACAAATTCATGTAGTTTCTAAAGGACTTGAAGAATCTCCACAAATAAACAGGCCCAAAAAAAAAGATTCTAGAGTGCTAGAAATCAATGTTCCATGCCGTTTAGGTACACTGGTAAAGGATGAAGTGCATGCTTGCACTTTGGGGGAAATGGTGTTCTGCCAATTGTGCTGAAATTGTGCTATCCTTATCTCAAGTACTGCTTCACAGATATGAAGAGTTGCCCGCTTTGTGACAATGATGTCGATGCTTTGTAATTTCATTTCCAATGACAGGGCTCTTCAATCCTTGGGAAACTGAGGACATTTTTTTTTAAGTATCTATCCATGCAGTATTGCAGCTAAGATAAAAGATAATACCAATATAAACTCAAAATAGAGTGTGCTTCTTGGTAAAACACCTACTGTAAGTATGCCAACACTATGCATGAGGGAGAATATTTAAAATACATATATTCTTATAACTGAATTGTACACATACAGTAAATAATGGCTGCATGGTCTAGGCCAGTGGTTTTCAACCTTTTTCGCGTCAAGGACCCCCAAATTCACACATATTAGCCCACGGACCCCCCATTCGAAAAGATATGCCAGGGACTCAACCATTTTGATTTCTTGGGGGTCCCCAATCTACACTGTATCATCATCATTAGTGTTCATTTAACTCTGAGAGTGTACAAATGGAACCAAATGGACCCGTTAGGGTCCATTTGGTTCCATTTGTACACTCTCAGAGTTACAGACACATATGGGGTCAAATTGGTTCCTAACTATTATTTTGGCTGGGGACCCCCTGGAACCCCCTCAAGGACCACTGGTGGTCCCCGGACCACTGGTTGAAAACCACTGGTCTAGGCTACATGCAGTACCAGATTAGCTGATAAAAAGATCTCAGGTATGAATTATGCATCGTCAAGCCAAAGGCTGGTCTCGTAAAAAAAAAAGAAAATCACTGTACTATTAGGACATCTATAAAAGCACATTCTGATTAAGTCAACGTGGTACTTTGAGCTGTATATGCAGTACTATAAGGATTGTCCATGGAGTGGACCATGAGGATTTGTGCAGCATATAGTAACCTCATGTCTGAGAAGCTATAGATCATTCACTGCACTGCAGCAAGGAGAACCCACAGCACACTATATCCTATAACTGCAGTACACTGACAGCAATATACACACTACACCTTTTGTATACGCTTTTAATGGCCCCATTTGAACATTTACTGTTACATGACATTTACAATAAAATAAAATCATAATCTCTGCCCAGCGCCACTGGAGTTAACGTGGCCTAATTGGCCAGGTTACGGTAGAAAATAGGCTCTCACTCTCCCCTCTCTCCTTCTCCCTCTCGCTGATCGAGCTCTATAGTAAGCCTTCACGCCGTCAAGCGTTGCCTTCAAGCCGTCACGTGTTGCCAACGGCTCCCGGTATTGCTTGCAGTGTTATGGAGGGGGGGCATGGACTATTCAGAGATGGGACCAACTACTTGGCACCCAGAAGTGCTGCTAGCAGCAGTGTCGAGAACCCGCGATATGGCTGTTTGCAGTGTTCTCGAGAACTGCTCATGCAATCGATTTTACGCTCAACACTACACTTCCCTTGGGTCCTCAGCTATACACCTGCCAGGGCCGCATGTGAAGTCAATTGGATGAACGGTTCTTGAGATATACGAAGGATATACGAGAGACAGACGGACAGACAGACAGGAAAATATAGCTATAGATTAGGATTATAGATATTAATACCCTGGCATTCGTCATTGCCTGAAATTAGGATTTGATCAACACTTTAATAGAATAGATAAACATTACTTTCAAAGAGTAACTGTATTGTATAGTCCTGCTGGGATTTCCCTGACAGGGTGTTGGTGAGTAAGTTACAACATGGAAGGCGTGTACCTAGAATGCGTCACCTTTGTCGGTAAGCAGCCATTCTGTGAACAGTGGAATGTTGCCGTTTTCAGGATTTATTTTGATTAAT
This sequence comes from Gymnoscopelus microlampas, assembly GCF_963454915.1. NCBI lineage: Eukaryota > Metazoa > Chordata > Actinopteri > Myctophiformes > Myctophidae > Gymnoscopelus > Gymnoscopelus microlampas. The sequence continues at coordinate 34,677,481 of NC_139954.1, read as the reverse complement.
TTGCGGTCAGATAAACTCCAGTGTCTCCGCAGTCAAGAATTCCAGATCATCTGCAGCAACCATGGTTGGCGGCCGAGTTTCTACTTAGGCTACTGTGAGTGCCTTGAGCAGGGAGGTCACTTGCAAAGTCAGTTCATCGCAATTTAGCTGCGCTGATTTTGTAGTGTTTAACTCGTGTTTGATCTTATATGGTCACAATTATGTTTATATTCATTATGTTGAAAATCTAACTGAAAATGAAACAATCCCAAATCTGAAAACTGTATACAAATGCCATACTAATGTCATACTAATAATCGACAAAATACAGTAGTGTCTGTCGCAATATAATATAAAACATTGAAGTATATCAGTTACTGTATATAACATACTTAAGTATAGTTATCCACTGTAAGTGTCCTATGAATGTTTGATGATAAAACAAAATGACACAAATGATTGTGAAGCAGTGTACGTACTACAGTACGTAACGATTACTTTTGGCTGAGGCAAGGAGAGGGGCATCAGAGGTCTCTTGTCTGTCCGTCTCTTACTCTCACACTGATTGAGCTCTGGTCTGACATCACACACAACAGAGGTAACCCAGGTAACCCACGTGACCCTGGTCACTGGCCGGGTTATTTCATCAGTGAACGAGGCTCTCTCTCCTTCTTCATATACATACATACCGTATGTATGTATGTATGTATGTATGTATGTATGTATTAGGGATGCACCGATATATCGGCCACATATCGGTATCGGCCGGTAATTTGCCACTATCGGTCAGCATCGGTATTGGCAAAGAAATAAGTTGGTTAAAGTTAGGAGGCAATTATGTTGTGTTTCTGCAGATTCTGAACAGTTATTTCTTATAATGAAGATGTATTTGTTTCCCTGGCACAAAAGGGGGAAATAACAACACCAAAAACGAAATAAACAAATATCGGTATATGTATATGTATACAGTATATATATATAAAATGTGTGTGTGTGTGTGTGTGTGTGTGTGTGTGTGTGTGTGTGTGTGTGTGTGTGTGTGTGTGTGTGTGTGTGTGTGTGTGTGTGTGTGTGTGTGTGTGTGTGTGTGTGTGTGTGTGTGTGTGTGTGAGAGAGAGAGATGTTTGGCTCAAATAATAACTAATGTGCAATACAGAATTCTTCAAATCAGGAATGAAGTCAACCAGTGTTATAAATAACATTGTGTGTATGGCTTCATTGTATCTCACACCCATCAACCACTTTTTAGTGACAGCTTCCATCAGATCACAATTCAAGGAGCTACAGGTCGACTCAGTCATCAGCCAAATTATTGATGTCCAATGGAAAAAAATAAGCATTCATGCTTTCTCCTGGAATGTAATTCACAAATCGTATTGTAAATTGATCAATATACAATATGCTGCAAACAGATCCATGGAGGCACACACACACGCGCGCACACACACACACACGCACACACACACACACACACACACACACACACACACACGCACACACACACACTTTCTTTTTGTAGATAACCACATTGTTGTGTTTCCATCGCAGGAGAAATATGACAGCAATTACTGTACCAGCATGTGAGTTGACCACCTCTGCAAACCATCACACATAAATCTGTTGTGATCTCTGTGTTCAACAGTCTGTTATGGACCAAGATGTATTCCCTTCCTTTTTAAGTGCAGTGGCGTCTGGGGTCATGGTCATTTTGCCCATATCCCATTTCTTAGTGTAGCTGTAGCAGGAAACCGAGCGGACCACGTACGGAGGCTAAGACTGGGGCCTTTCTCTGTTGATGGTCTATGTGGGTCAAAGATGAATCTTTTGAAAAACAGGATGATAGGAATACTGCCCAGTGGTAAATGAAAGGTATTTACAAAGCTGGGACTATTCTCTTAAATGTCTGACCAGAGCAAACTGATATTCAATGGAAATACTGTAAGTGCAAACATTGCCACACACGCTCCATCACTTTTGTACCTTCGTACACAGAAGCATCTGGAAGGCTGCATTCGACTCAGATTCAATTAACTTGTCTTATAATAAGGGGCAAAGACTGGGAGTCAGCAGCGCACAACTAAGGTCCAAAGGTATGATTGACGTAAGCCTCCATTCAACCTCAGCTTGAAAGGAAGAGCTAAGTAAACAAATAGCATGCACTCAAAAACATTCTCAGCTTAACCAACAGCACATGCCCAAAACACTTTTTCACCGAATCAAACACATATTTTTCTCGACTCACACAAAATGATGTTTGGAGACAGACAATGATGAAGTAGCACAGTGTCCACAGAATCAGTGCTGAGATGGGCATGTATTGTGCCTGGCTGATGAATTGAATAAGTCAGTGAGCTGTGCTGTAAATCTCCAGGATGAAGGACAAACACTACAGCATTGCCTTCCATCTGAAGGGAGAAGAAAAATATTTTGGGACATCTTTAGCAATTGGATAAGAACAAGGGAGGGGGGTCAGGCAGGGACATTAGGTCATTTCTAAAAAGTGAAAGTCAGCATTTCATTGTTTTATCTTATTTTTTCATATTTTGCTTGCATTAATGTCAGTGCATTGATCTATGCAGTTGCATGTGTGTTCTCTTACTTCACACAGTAAGCTGCTGAAGGGGTGTTAGTAGTGATGAACAGGGTTTGGGCTGAATGACAGTGTCAGATCTTGTCTAGAACATTCTACGTTTCACTTCACTGCACATTTCACAACCCCTTTTTCCTTCCCCATTGCAGACAGAATATATTAGTCTTGAGCACTTGTCTTGTGTGGAAGACATACAACTACTGTAAAAACGCAAAATGATAGCCTAAGTATCAACCTGAAGACATGTTCCTCTCAGCACACCACAACTCACTCTAAGCACTGTATTTATTCATTCCTTTCTCAGAGAGCAGCAGACATCTAGATAGGCTGTGTCAAATTACAGTAGGCCTATGGCTTTTAAGCTTTAATGTTAATTATGATCACTGCAAAGTTACAGGCTACCTGCATATCTCAGTTTGACTGCGTAATCGTTCAAACTATGCTAGAGTGCATCGATTTGACCGAATGACTGATCAGCCACCGTTGTCCAACGTTGTATTAGCGTGACATGGTAGTTAATCGACAGGATGGTGTAACATACAGATATAGCCCTGGCTCTGAGCTTCCGGTGTAGAGTTTGTGTCCGCCCTGTAGACAGGGTCCACATCCACCCCTATAGCAGGCATCGATCACTATCGGTTGATAAAGTCAGCATAGTCACTCTACTCTGTCGGAGGGAAGACAGAGCACTGGCTAGTTATAGACACAGACGGTATTGCTTGTGTGATGGCACTTAAACACCCAGGGGTTGTCAAGTGATTGTGATTGTTTTGAAAACCACTGCAGATCGCATATCCATATAGGCGCTAAATAAAACACTGCCAAGAAATCTTGTTTTGAAGCGTCATTTAAAGGTCATTTAAAGGCTAAATTGTCATATTTACAACCCCATCGTGTGATGATCACGTCTGATACCGCCACAACACCTCTAATTATTGTGGTCACATGTACAGCTGTTAGTTCACATTTCTTTAGTAGGCTACTAACTGTTTTTAATTGCACCCTCTACATCCCCCCTTAAGAACCATTAAACGTTGTGTGAGCTGCTGTTGTTGACATATGCTCCTGTCAGCTGTCAATCTGCTCCAGTGAATTTCCTCATACAGGCTAACAGAGCTTGACAACATCAGCCTTCAGACTGCAATTCCATCTAATTAGTGGTCAGTTATTTCACCCTTCGTATGATAGCCTACATCAGGAATTGTTATGTTTCTGTATGCACGTAGTGAGATGATATTTGTGTCACGCAGTGCAAATAAGCGTAATCACAGTCAGTTGGGTGTTTGGACGTGTATCACACGTCATGCTGCACAGAATATAAAGACATCATTTAAAGTGTTTTTATAGGACAATAGGTGAAATAGCCTAACTGTGCCTTGCCTATTCACCTGTTTCCTAGGCTGTGTGTTTTCCACTTCCTGTCGATTTGATCCAATGAAATCCAATGAAACTGGTCAGATGACCAATGATCTCGACAGGAAGTGGAAAACACACAGCCTAGGAAACAGGTGAATACAATAGGGTCAGGAATGAGAAAATGGCATTAGCCGAGAGAGAGAGAGAGAGAGAGAGAGAGAGAGAGAGAGAGAGAGAGAGAGAGAGAGAGAGAGAGAGAGAGAGAGAGAACCACAATGGAAACATGTCCCCAGGACTTTTTTGAGTTATCCTTTTAGCATTAATGTCTGACTGTACCTGACTAATAAAGTATTCAATCAAAGAGAGAGAGAGAGAGAGAGGGTACATCCACACATGTCCGTCAAGTTGCCGTACGGACGCCGGAAGTCCGGGGCTACCGTCACGTAGCGTACCGTTGCACGCTAGCGTACGGACATGTGTGGATGTACCCAGTGGGTACATCCACACATGTCCGTACGCTAGCGTGCAACGGTATGCTACGTGACGGTAGCCCCGTCCACTCCCATGTTAAAAAGAAAAACGGAAAGGTACTTCCGGTTTTAAACTTAACATGGGAGTGGATGGGACTTCCGGCGTCCGTACGGCAACTTGACGGAGATGTGTGGATGTACCCAGTGAGAGAGAGAGAGAGAGAGAGAATATTGATCATGGGAACCAATTCAACACAGATATCCTGTCACAGCTCAAAAACTTCAACAGCAGCCACACAGCACAATAGTAGGCCTACATTCACATTGTACAGCCAAAAGCACACAAATGACTGAACATGATTCATTGCCACTCAAGTCTTTGGCCTCAATACAACAGCAACAAGGAGCCACCATGAAATTAGAAGCCTAGCAGGAAATGACCAGTGGTGGAAAGTAACGAAGTACATTTACTTAAGTACTGTACTTAAGAACAATTTTGAGGTATTTGTACTTTACTTGAGTATTTCCAATTTCCAATACTTTTACTTCTACTCCACTACATCTCAGAGGCAAATATTGTACTTTTTTTACTCCACTACAATTATTTGAAAACTTTATAGTTACTAGTTACTTTTCAGATATAAATTATGATATAATGAAACATACATTAACCACTTTAACCTTATTTTATACCTAGGCTATTTGAAAATAGCCGATCTACAAGCTCGCGACGCGTTGTGAGCTTGTGCTATTTTCAAATATTTAGTACTTTTACTTAAGTACATTTTGATGCCAATGCCAACACTTTTGTACTTTTACTCAAGTCAATTTTTAATTCTGGACTTTTACTTGTAACAGAGTATTTTTACATTGCAGTATTGGTACTTTTACTTAAGTAAAGAATTTGAGTACTTTTTCCACCACTGCAATAGTAGGCCTACATTCAACATTGTGAAGCCAAAAGCACACACAAGCACACAATGACTGAACATGATTCATTGCCACTCAGTCTTTGGCCTCAATACAACAGCAACAAGGAGCCACCATGAAATTAGAAGCCTAGCAGGAAATAGTAGGCCTACATTCACATTGTACAGCCAAAAGCACACACAAGCACACAATGACTGAACACGCCACTCAGTCTTTGGCCTCAAAACAACAGCAACAAGGAGCCACCATGAAATTAGAAGCCTATGAGCATAGCAGAAAATGACAGGCAGAACAGCAGAAGACAAAATAAACTGTGTGCCTACTGTGTAGCCGTCTTCTCGTTGACGTGTGTCCTCCTTCATGGAGTCAGCAAAATTAACTTTCTACCTTGGTGTTCAATGTTCAGCCATGTCGTCGTTAGCATGTTTCCTCACCACCAGCCAGCGGTAACCAGAATACTCGCCCCAAAACACGCTTGCCGCCATTTCTTTCCGCGGACCCCCAGTGGTTCTTGTATTCTTGTATTTGTTTTATTGAGGATAAGGTTAGAAATAAGTTCAGAATTAGGCATAGTTTTACTGAGGTTAAGATTGGGAATAAGGTTAGGTTTAGCCGTTTAGGCATAACTTACTGACTAATAAGACCAATATTTGTTTACTAACATTGAGACTGGACGCACAGGTGATTGTTTCACTGATAGAATGGGTTTCATTGCGCGCATACTGGTTGCGCGCACACTGGTTCTTATCAGTGTGACGTCGTCTGTTAAGGGGTCTATACGTTTTAGGAATACATGGTGGCGACCGTTACGTGGTCGCCGGATTTGCCCAAGGGGCGAGCGTGTTTTGGGCGAGCGTTCTGGTATCACTGTCTGACTCGAGTCTGAACTGAAGGACTAGACTGTTGTTGACTTTCTTTCACCCAAAAAGTCGGCAAGCATAGTAGCAAACTGACCCTTTCTAGATGTGATATAAAATCCACAGCACATCATTAACTCTGTATTTGAAATGAGTGTTTGGAAAATAATAATTTATTGTGCTTTGGCTACCAATAGGCTACAGTCAATGGCTGGCGCTCTTCACGTTAAACCCAATTTACAGGTTTAGGCCTAGCAGACCTGCCCACTGCCCAGAGTTGCCAGATCTGAATGACAGTTTCCAGCCCAAGCACAACTTAAAACCAGTCCACTTCAATGCGCGCGCGTGCATGTGCGTGCATGATAGCAGATCTACAAGCTCTACAAGCTCACAACTCTACAAGCTCACAATCGCAACGCGTTGTGAGCTTGTAGATCGGCTATTTTCAAATAGCCTATGTATAAAATAGGGTTAAAGTTGTGTATGTTTTGTAATATCATTTATATCTGAAGAATAACTAACTGAAGCTTTCAAATAAATGTAGTGGAGTAAAAGTACAATACCTGCCTCTGAGATGTAGTGGAGTAGAATTAAAAGTATTGGAAATTGGAAATACTCGAGTAAAGTACAAATACCTCAAAAATGTTACTTAAGTACAGTACTTAAGTAAATGTACTTAGTTACTTTCCACCCGGCTGGGTGGGCATGGACCGTGGTCACTACCAGCATGGATGGATTGGATGTATGGATGGATGCTTCTCCATCAACTTTTGCAGGTTTGAAAACGTATCCAAGCTCTGCTAATTGCCTCTCTATTCCGTGCTGTTTGTTTGGCATTTCCTTGTCTGAGCTGCTGTCATTCTTTGGCTCTGTCATCATCATCATGGAATGATGACATGTGAAAAAGTAACATTCAGTGATGTTGGCCTTCTCTTCCCGCCAGCCAGGAGGGCGTGTTCCACATTGCAAAGTTTGGTGGTAAAGGCACAGTAGAAATAAATACAAATATAAATATGTGTCATAAACTAGGTCATTGATTTGTTTTAGTTTTTTAGTTTTTTTAAATAAGGGGAAAGAGCAACTGACTCTATTGGAGGAGGCCCCGACAGTTGTACCCCCGTTATCCAACTCAACGCACAGCTGGCAGCATTAACTGCTCATCACATTTTCCCCAGATTTCAAGCCCAGGCTCATCCAGGAGAGATTGACTGGTGGTTGGATCCTTTCTGCCCTCTAGCGGTGATGGTGTTTATGACAGGTTTAGCTCATGTCTTCATCAGTGAGCATCAGGACCAGTTCAGTTGGCCACAATGAATGCTTCAGTTAGATAAGATTGTATAATATACAGCTTGTAATAATTCAGAAATCTTTAGGTCACCGTGTCACATTGTTTTATTTTCACAACAGGTTAGGGTTAGGACATGCATTTTCTGCACACATTTAACATTTAACACTTGCAAAACATTAAATTAAAAACATTAGTCTTTAGGGAGTTTATATTCCTTTTAGTCATTTAATACCACTGAGTCACACAAGCCATCTGTTTGTGTTTACAAATTATAATAATGTTTTTTATTCACTTGTCAATTTAGAATGGCTTCGTAAAATTCAAATTCAAATAATATCTCATGGAGACATCAAGGTGAATCGACAGATTCCATGGATCTGGTTTAGCAGTATCAGAAAAACGATACAGAGATATTGTTTCTCCGTGACTCTGAAAGAGATTAGATGGGGAGAGAAGCAGATCACAAAATGCCCAGTGAAAGGTCAGTGCGGTATTGAATTTCTTAGAATATTTTTCAAAATACCTCCTGGCATTGCAAATATTTTTGACTACTGTCTTATACTTTGGGGAAGGATGAACCCCCCGCACTCCCCCATATCTCTCTCTCTCTCTCTCTCTCTCTCTCTCTCTCTCTCTCTCTCTCTCTCTCTCTCTCTCTCTCTCTCTCTCTCTCTCTCTCTCTCTCTCTCTCTCTCTCTCTCTCTCTCTCTCTCTCTCTCTCTCTCTCTCTCTCTCACACACACATGAGCACACACCACCATCACCACCACCACACAATGCCTGCCAATCTGTCCAGAAAAACAGCGCTCTGGGTTATTCATCGATTGACTATTCAAATCCCAACATATGCTGCTCTGCTTCTATTCCACTGTGTTCCGAGAAATGGACCATTTCCTAGTTCTTCCACGAGGCTTCCTACCCCGTTCAAGAGTCACTCGCACACCATGTAAATGAGAGAAAGAAGGGAAAAAAAAGTACGGCAGAAATGTAAATTGATCCAATACATGTACTTGTGTATGTGTGTAGGCTATGTGTGCCCCTGTGAACATTTTGACCTATTTTGCAGAAAAGATGCACGGGAAATATATCATCCTAAGTTGTACATTGTAGTCTTAAGATGCTATAAATTGTCCATGTGTGTGTGTGTGTGTATGCGTGCATATATATGTGTGTGTGTGTGTGTGTGTGTGTGTGTGTGTGTGTGTGTGTGTGTGTGTGCGTGTGCGTGTGCGTGTGCGTGTGCCTGTGCGTGTGCGTGTGTGCGTGCGTGCGTGTGTGCGTGTGTGTGTGTATATATTGTTTTCCATTTATTTCACTCTTGCCTGGATATGTTACGTTGTGAATGATGTGGAATGCCAGAAAAATGCATCAGAGAGTTGAGGCCTACTTTTTTGGGAAACTCGTAGAGTAATATACAATTCCGCAAGTATTGCACTGTCAAACATCTCAGCTTTGCTTTGCTTTTCATGCCTCTCCTACCTTTTAAAGTCCAGCAAAAAAAAAAAAAGAAAGAAATGTTTTCCTCTTTCAGACCCCCTCCCGACTTTACCCCTGTCGTTTTCTCTTTCTTATCCATCCTTTTGATCACCTTAAAACATCACTCCATCAGCACCTAAGCTGTGGTTTGTGTCTCCCCGCTGTCCACAGCTCACTGTCTGCCTTCCAGTGAGAGCTCCTCCCCGCTGAGTGACTGCCTGGCTTGCCAAACTCGAGTGTTTGCTGGGAAAGTGAGCGGGTTTTACATGGAGGACTGCCTTAATGTTCCTCAGTTGGTGGCCAGCAGCCACACAGGGCGCTGCACTTCAGAATCACTGTTTGTTCATCTGTATTGGACCGAAGCTGAGAGCTCCCTCTTCCTCTCTCTCTCTCTCTCTCTTTCGCTCTCAAGGTCTCCCTCTGTCTCTCTCTCTCTCAATCCATCTGCCTCACTGAGACAACCTTTCCAACAGCACATGGCAGAAAGACTGAAGATGGCCAATGAAACCCCTCTAGACTCTAGAGTCTAGAGTCTGGGGAAAAAAGATGGGGGAAAAGAACTTGTGGAGTTGCTGCCCTTTTTTTTTCTTCTTTCACTGAAGCAATCTTACAGTCTCCTCATCGCCTCTTATACTTACCACCATTATTTACACATGTCAGATGATATCACACAAACACTTGGCCTGCTGAGATGTTTCTGTTTCCTTTGAGCGGTAAAGGTATGCCTTTCAACTGGGGATTAGGAGGGGATGTGGCCTCTTATAAAGGCTCCCTCAGTGCCGAGCCGCTCTCTCCATGTTAATTTCTCAAGGTCAAGAAAACCCTCTGTAACTGTCTCTACTTTGAAGGTGAACTGAAAAGACAATAACAGGGGCCCTGCTGCTGGGGAAAGGTGATTTGACATGAGATAGTGCTACTTTCTTCTGTTGTCAGATCATGAATGCCAATATATTTTGCTCCGGCTTAACCACTTTTGCCATCCCTATTTTGGCATGTCGTCATGGGAAAACATTAAAAACAAAATTTGGGGGAAAAATTAAAGAAAATGTAAGAAAAAAGGAAATATTTCAAAACATTAAACTTTTTTTTTTTTTTTTTACTCTTGAATAGTGAAAATAGCCAATCTTCAAGCTCACAATGCAGAGTGTTGTGAGCTTGTAGATCTGCTATTTTTGCTATTTGTTGAAAGACTATATAGGGCCTCCTGTAAGTGATTAAGGCAGGTATACTTACGGAATAACTGCTGCTCTGCTCTACAAAAATGTAACTTACAGTAGCATCTTTATGCTCATCTCCCCTGTAGGAATGGGCCACTGTATTCATCACCCACTGTCTTCAACAGTTATTTTACAACCTGAACTGTCCAAGTCTAATTTAGCTACTTTGCATCGTAATAAGGCAACAAAATGCATAGGATTAAAGCAGACCTTGTTCCCTTATGTATTTAAAAATAGGGCTTTGGAAAAAGCTACGTTATGTGTCTCGCCTTTTGAGATTTAATGACTCTCCTGTGACTCCACAGAGAATTACCGCCTGTAATTGATTATTAAAACTTGAAATTGCAAACCACATCCATTATTTGACGAGTGCATGTGTTATCCTTGTAATTAACAAAGCCTGGTACTTGCCGTTTGCCAGTTTCAAGACCCCTGGAAAAATATTTCAGGGGTTAGAGAGGAGACGAAAGAGCCCAGCTCTGTCTGGGCAATTAGCTGAGACACAATACATCACAAAATATGCACCGTATAGCAAGAAAATCACCGCTGTAAAAGTCTTGTACAGTGTGATAACTCCGGAAATAAATGACGTTTACACATAATGCACTTGCTGTCCACATTCCATTAGTCTTGGTTAGCAGTATTTTAATAAACTAACAATTATTATTATTGCTGTTGTTATTATTATTATTATTACAACTTTTAAAATGAATTAACATCCACTATTGGCACCTTTTTAAATCTTCTAAATAGGGCAGCTATTTCAACAGTGTTCAGCACGGCAGAGCTGTACACTGAGAGCAGATAAGAGCAGATAAGAGCAGATAAGCAGAGCTCAACAACAGAGCTAAGAAGTGTTTGCCGTTTACCGAACAATAAACACAAAATATCACACGGTTTGCAACTGCTCTTAAAAGATGCAACAACAGGAGTATTTTTCATATTGTAACGTTATATTTTGAGAAGAAAAAAACAAACATTCAAAGCATCAGGTGGATTTTCAGATTGTCTATGCATAATTGTTTAGAAACAGCACATCAGAAAATCATCAGAAAAAACGTCCATAATGCATATGGATAAAGACATCTTGATATTGATGTGGTCTCAGCTGTGATATAGGGGACTGTCACCTAATTTAAGAATGCACAGTAAAATTGTCTGTGTTATTTTAACTCTGTTGGCTCCATTTTGTAGCTACATATTGTCAGGATTTTACTGTGTGCTCTACCACTGACTTAGACAAAAATTGCAAACAAACAATTCAGCATATTTCAAGGGAGACATTGCATAATCAAGACTTGCACATAATCCAGAGTCTTAATTTAACTTGGAGAGTGTAGAGATGAACCACTTTAAAGGGTCACTTTTGACCCACTGACAATGAATGAATTTGTGAACCCAATGAGTGTTGGCAGGGACTCGTTATCACCACTTAAAATGTTAAGTGGCGATAACTATAGTCCCTGCCAAAAGATTTATTCACAACTACTCTCTCAGTTATGTTTTACCTTTTAATTCCAATGCATTCAAGCAGTAAAACTATTTGTTGGTGTGACATCACCCGTTTCCAAAGAGAGAAGAAACAATCCTTTGTTATTTATGGTAGGTAAATATGGAAGCAGGACTAATTGGGTAAAACAGGTGAGTGGACTGCATATTGCACCTGTCTTGTATTCATTTCACAACCAAACGCACAACACACAGGCCTTCTTAACTGTCCCCAATGCCCTTACAGAATTGGGAAAGGGGCTTTTATGTATGCTGCTCCCACAGCTTGGAAGACTTTGCAAATTGATTTAAAACTTGGGGAAGTAGTATTTATCTACTTTCAGTGATCATCCTGTTTTATATTGTTTTGCAAGGTTTTCTTTTAACTTTTGCGGTCTGAAACGTGTTTTACGTTTGTCTGAAATCATGTTTGTCTTGGGCCACTCTTGTAAAAGAGATTTCTTTTTTTTTCCTCTTTTTTATCTCAGTGATGCTTTCCTGGTTAAATAAACGTTATTTAAAATAATAAAATAGATTAGATAATCTGCTTAACAAATTCAGATTAACCTCCATGGCGTTGGTGGTGGTTTACTATGGCCCATTAGTATCTATGGAAACAGTGAGTGTTCACTAAATTGTTATTCCACTGACTTGAACAGTCCTTGGAGAAAGGAGAGGGGGGGAAAGTCGGTGCTGAAATTGAGTGGCATTTCCTTTTAAGATGCTCTGTGAGTGATGGCTTTTATAGAGGGGATGGTTGCGCAATTAACCTCCCGTTAGATTTTTGTTGAGGCCTATATAAAACATAGGCAAACACGTTTGGTAGACACTCCCTATCTTTTCTTTATTTGGTTTGTGCAGGTTGTTTAATGCCTCCACAGTAAAACTCCCATGTTCATTTATCCATTTGTAACTCAGAAAGTGTACAAATATAACCAAAATTCTACCCTCTTAGAGAGCGTACAAATGTAAAAAGGAAATTTGACCTGCTTGGGTCCAATTGTACACTCTCAGAGTTCAATTAACACTCATGGTTTTACAGTGTACACACTCTCACAAACGGTGGGGGGAAAAAAAAACAAATCTGAAAAAGTGGATTATCATCATCCACTCATTTATGGACATTTCCTCCAATCAGCCATGATTATCTTTGCTCCAGTCCGTTGAGGCCACAGAGCTGCTGGGATCTGCCTGCAGAAGTGGTCTCCCCCGCTGAGAGAGCTCCTTACTAACGATCAGTGGGGGGCTAGTGCCAACAGTACAGTACGTCCCCCTCGACAAATGTAGCTTCACTTACCAAAGCCTGATTTTATACTTTGTGGTACGACAGTGTCTCTCGCAGTGTTTTCTTTGTTAGAAAACAATAGTTATTTATGGTGAGTGACACTGTCGTATGTCGAAGTATTGTAATTAACCCATTAAGACCGGGAACGCATCTGTGTGTCATTTTTTTTTTTTTCATGATTTTTCAAAAATAGCAGATCTACAAGCTCATAGTGCAGCACTCGGTGCCGCGCTATGAGCTTGTATATCTGCTATTTTTGAATAGCCAAAGAAATCTAAAAATGACACACAGATGGTCAGCCTATAGGCCCAAATTCCAGTCTAGACAGTGAACCTGAATGCAGATCAAGGGCAGAGCAGGTTTCTTTCTTTCACTGGAACTCAGCAGAATATACAGCAGCTATTATATTGTGCACAGAGCAGTGGACTATAAGATCGAAGAGGCGGTCAGAAATGGGAAAACATACAAAACACCTTGTTTTGTACAAAACAAGATCTCATTTTGTCACACACAAAATAAGATGAATGAAGAGCAACGGTGGGCTTTAGTTTATAGAAGAGCGAGGGATGGTGGAAGTTTCAGGGACGAGATAGAACGGAGGGACCCTTTTCTTTGCTGGGGAAAAAAAATGTTTTATCCACAGGCCGTTTCGGGTCTGGATGGAGCTGGATGAATTCATTAAAGGAGGTGCAGTCTCTCGCAGCTGCCATGTCTCTCCCTGCAGCCAGACG